>NW_011334093.1:0-3953 GCF_000735185.1 Notothenia coriiceps
GCGTCAGAAAATAAAACCCTCTCTCTTTTCCTCCGTACCCAAATCTCTAAAAACGGGGGAACAACGGAGCTGATCCAGATTTGCGTCCGATATGACGTAATATCTGAAATGTGGACCCACGGCACTATCAGAAAGTTGCTATCAGAACCAATGCCCGACTGTTTTGGACGTAATATGGTCGGTGTTTACATTAGCATCGCTAACACTCAGAGCTAACCTGTACTGGAGAGCATGTGTGTGTGAAGAAGCAGGAAATAAAAAGGAACTCACCTTGTGGTATAACCGGCAAGAGAGAAAGCCTTTGAGCTCCATACTGTTTCAGAGATAATCCTTGATAATCCATGATATGGCGTTTCATCACCGCAGTATTTAGTTTAGACAGTAGCTGCTGGGTCCCGCATGAGCTCAGCCACATCCTTTTTTATTTTATATTTTTAAAGCTTATACCCAAAATCAGCACTTTTGAAACAGGAAGTGAAATAGAGGGATATGAGGCACGGCTAGAATGGGTGATCTGTTTGGTATTTTGAGCAAAACACTTCATAGACATGTTTTTTATATTGTTTTATATAACTGAGACCTATGCTATTGCCTAAAAATAGCATGATAGGTGACCTTTAAGTAAAATACATAAGAAGAATAAAGGCAGTAAGTTAAGTGTACATTATATAGGTGCTTCTGGAGTGTAGTATAAAGCCTTTAAAGATATATGAACTACATACATTTAACAATAAAATACAGGTGAATTGAGTAACAAAATGTAAGTAATAGATATTTTAAAAGAAATCGATTGAAGCTATTTTTTCCATATGAAAATGTGTAAATATGCAAATTAGGTGTTATCTAATGATAACTTTTGGTGAATTTAGGAGAAATCTACAGTACCAAATACATAAGGTTAGTAAAATATACAGCTGACTTAGTATTTGGGATGTTTTCATTACACTAGTATTAATGAAGACATGATATAGAAGCAAAATAGCCTCAAATTGACCATGCATGGAAACAGGTTTCTGCCTGTCGTGCCTCTCCGTACCGACACCTTCAACTAAAACTTAAACAGGGAAAAACAAGTTGTGTGACTTGTGACGAGATGATGACCGTAATTAGGGAATTCACAGTTTCTGCTGCAAATACACAGCTGGTTTTAGAGTCAGGATTAACTGAGGAATGTGGTGGGAGTTTAGGGAAGGACTCATTCTCTGAGGGTCCTCTGTCGGCTGCAGGAGTTTTGTAGTAAAAGGCTTGTTGTGTTTGAAAACTCAACAATATCTGTGACCTCCATGATTTTAAAACCAGATTATGATGAAGAAAAGCAGGCTCTGTCCTTAACGCTTTAAGATAAATTAACCTTTGTGATGTCTTCCCTGTGCAATTAGTTGAAATCAAATTCAATCATTTTTACTCTTTTTCGGAGGGGGGATTCATGATTCAAATACCTCATTTACACAAGGTTAAATTATTGTTGAGTTAAAAAAAGTCTGTAGCTTTCAATTTCTCTGAGCTCATTTGTGTTGATGTGACGTATCTTTGCTGCGCAGAGGATTGTGGGTATACTGCAAAAAGGGAACGGATGCAGAAGGACCACCTGGTGTTTCTGGCATCCTGCATTTTAAATACTATATTGGGACATACTCACTATGGATGCCAGCGATTATTCGATTTTTCGAATATTCGTTACAGTCTCCATAATCGAAAATTATTATTTTTTTAATTCGATTTTATTTATATATATTTGTATTATTATTTATGTTTTCTTTGTTTTCCTGGCTTAGTTTCAACCAAAATATAGACTAATGCTAATAATAGTAATAGTATTAATACTTGTACATGGCCATTGGTCACACCACCAGTTTGTTTTACTGTAAACTTGGAGGAAGCCAGCAGCGCAGGCTACACACCGAACCCGCCCCGCGGCGGCTGGCGAATAATCATTAATATTCGCCAGGGCTGTCCGATTTTCGAATTTGATCATGGTCAGTTTCTGGCATCCCTAATACTGACTGTCTTATAGCAGGTTGTACAGGTATTGGAACGCACCCACCAGCTCTAGAAAGGATCTTCATGTTTTAAAGACAAATTAAAAACTATGTTCAGTTTTTGCTTCGACCACTCTCACCTGCCCCAGCAGTTCTCTCTCGCGGCTCGAGGCCTTGCCCTGCTCCTCCAGAGCTCTGGAGTACTTCACTGCCTGCTCCAGGTGCTGGTCCTTCAGCTTCCCCAGCTCTCGACATGCCGACTCCCAGTCCTGACGCAACCTTCGCACCACAAATCATCCAGATAAAACATGTTCTCATTGAGCGATACGAGGAACACCATACAACTCACTCAATCACGTATTCATTCTAGTTTAAATTTACTCACGCAGAGTAAATATTATTATCATAAACCAATAGATTGAAATTTGGATTTGGAATCTCAGTCTATAAATTGTAGGAACAAAAAACCTTCACTTTTATATTTTCCCTTCCTCATCCCTTTAAAAGCATTTTGTATAATAAAACAGTCATAGAGCAGCTGATAAGGAACAATTTTAACAACTGGATATCGAAGTTCAAACTTTGCATCACGGCCCATTTGACGCAGGAGCAATTTCATGGTTCAACTATTTTTCTTACCCATGAAGTTGGCCAACATCATTCAAGATATTATTTGAAACCCATGTGCCCAATAGCATTGTGCAAACTCAAATCACTAAATGGTATATCTTCGAGGTGAGTGGTAGGCTACCTCTCCAGCTGCAGCCGGTGCTGACGCAGCTCCTGAGCTTTACGTTCGGCTCGGCTTCGCTCGTCCTCCGCCATGCGGCAACGTTGAGAGAGGCGGCGCTCACACAGCCGGCTGTTCCTCAGCTGTTCTCTCAGTTTACGCACCTCCAGGAGCAGAAACTGGGTCAGACCCTCCGGACCCTCCTCATCTGGGGGGCAGAGAGACAGGTGGAGGCTACAGGTCAGGGGTGTCCAAACTGTTTTCACTAGAGGTGAGCTATATCGCCTTAACAGTAAAGTTAGCAAAACCAATCAAATAAATGGTGCTTGATACTTGAAAATGCTTTAAAGTGGACCTATCATGCTATATTTGAAATATATATTGTAAGTTTTGTGCTTAAAATCCCAAACAGTTCACCCATTGTAGCCATGCCTCATACTGCTCATACCCCTCTTTTGCAGCCCTGTTAGAGAAACGCGGATCTTGGGTCCTTAGCTTGAAAAAGAAGAAGAAGAGGAGGCGGAGCTAATGCCTGATCAGAATTCTACCGGAGATAAAGTTAAATTCGGTTGTGATAAAACGCCATCCTGTTTAAACCACGTCAACAATTATTTCTGAAACAGTATGGAGCTCAAATACCTTTTCTCTTGCGGGTTTATCACAAGGTGAGTTCCTTTTTTTATTTACTGCTTTTTAAAACACATGTGCTCTCCAGTACAGGTTAGCTCTGAGTGTTAGCTAGACTTGCTAATGTAAACAAAGACGAGATTACGTCCAAAACACGCATTGTTTCTGATAGCAACTATCTGTGGGTCCACCGCCGATATTACGTCAGTTCGGATGGAATCTGTATCCGCTCGTTGTACCCCCATTTTTAATTAACTGAGGGCCGTTTCAAAATGGGCCGCGGGCCGTAGTTTGGACATCCATGCTATAGGTTAAAGGGGATACGGGTTAATGTGTCGACTGTTTTTGGTTGATTGTTTTTGTTCATCATTAAATCAAAAAATTAAGTCAAGAGTTATATCCCAGGGCAAATGTACGATAAAGGGTCTTGGAAATGTTCTGTGATTTATTGTCATGTTAAATCTCTGTTTCCTTCTTTCTTTGCTTTGCTATTGTGTCGTATTGTTTCGAATCGTATCGGTTTGTATAGAATCCTCTCGCATGATAATGTATAGCAGTGGTTCTCAAACTTTTTTCAATAATTACATTACATTACATTTCATTTAGCTGACGCTTTT
>NW_011334094.1:0-1633 GCF_000735185.1 Notothenia coriiceps
GTGTGTGTGTCGTTGTTGTGTGTGTGTCGTCGTCGTTGTTGTAGTAGAGAGAGAGAGTGTGTGTGTGTGTGTGTGTTGTTGTGTGTGTGTCGTCGTCGTTGTGTAGTAGAGACGAGAGTGTGTGTGTGTGTGTGTGTGTGTGTGTGTGTGTGTGTGTGTGTGTGTGTGTGTGTGTGTGTGTGTGTGTGTGTGTGTGTGTGTGTGTGAGAGAGTATGTGTGTGTGTGGTGGTTTCCTTCTCTTGACTCATCCTCCTCTTTGAAGTCTTTTAACTGATGAAAAGTTTACTTTGTGAAAAGAGCAGCGGTTAGCTATTAGCGGTTAGCTGCTAGATGTTAGCTGTTAGCTGTTAGCTGCTAGTAACTGGTGTAGTTCCCTAAAGTAACATTATGATGCTGTTATTGGTTTTAAAGACTGCACATTACATTACATTTAGCTGAGGCTTTTATCCAAAGCGACTTACAATAAGTGCATTCGACCAGGAAGATACAACCTTGAAGAAAACAGAATCATATAAGTTCATCAGGTTTCATAGAGCCAAACATTTCAAGTGCTACTCAACTGGCTTTAGATAAGCCATTTCCCTCTCTCACTTCTTCTTCTCTGTTTCTCAGCGGCCGCCCTCCGTCCCGACCGGCGAGGCGTTTCGTTGGTTCTTCTAGCGTCCCTCCGAACAGGAAGTGACATCACACATGGACTACAAATCCCTCTTGGATGAACTGAAAACAAACTGGATTTGAACCGGGTGCTTTGCAGCAGAACTACAAGTTTCATACTGTGTGAAAGACATTTAAAGACCACAAATTCCACTTTAAAGACTACAAATCCCACTTTAAAGACTACAAATCCCACCTCAACCAGATCAACCGGCTAGGAGGACAGAGGCCGGGGCAGCAGTTTGTCCACAGGAAAATGAATGGAGGTTTTTTTCACATTTTCCTGATTCCTCACACATCGTGTAGATGCTAACACCACGAAAGCTACAGTTAGCAATCTAGCCAATCAGAGACACTTTAAGTTCATGGAAAAAGTGTTTTAGCTTCAGTTAACAGTATTTCTATCTTCATATGCTATTGTCCATGCATTTGACGTTAACACCCAAATTCGGGATTACACGTTTGGAAAGCTCTGATTTATTTGGTAGTAGAAAATGTACAAAAAGAGACTTAAACCCAATAAAAGAGACTTAAACCCAATTAAGAGAGACTTAAACCCATTAAGAGAGACTTAAACCCATTAAGAGAGACTTAAACCCAATTAAGAGAGACTTAAACCCATTAAAAGAGACTTAAACCCAATTAAGAGAGACTCAAACCCATTAAGAGAGACTTAAACCCAATTAAGAGAGACTTAAACCCAATTAAGAGAGACTCAAACCCAATAAATGGTAAATGGACTGTACTTATATAGCGCTTTATCCAGTCTTTAAGACCCCTCAAAGCGCTTTACATACCACATGTCATTCACCCATTCACACCCATTCATACAGAGCAGTGGACCTTACTCTAGGACCTAACATTCATACACATTCACACACCGTTGGCCACGCCATTGGGAGCAACTCAGGGTTAAGTATCTTGCCCAAGGATACATCGACATGTTGACTGCATGGGCTGGGATCGAACCCACAACCT
>NW_011334095.1:0-3085 GCF_000735185.1 Notothenia coriiceps
ATACTCCCTGCTGGATGGCCGTTAACTGATCCTCCTGTTGAGCGAGGCGGCCTCCCTGAGAGCGAAGCGCTGCTCTCAGCTGTTCAGAGTCGGCTGGGTTCATGTTTAGGCCAGTTCGTACTGTTACGACTGATTAAACGGGTATGAACTCAAATGCACAACTCACAGAATTTAACAAAAAAAAGGTTTTATTCAAACCAAAGCTCAACGATAGTGGTACAAAAACAAAATCACTCTTAAAGAGGAAAAACACTAGGAGCATGAACAACAAAAATACTTAAACAAGACGTGGCTCAAAGCTCTGCTTGGGGTTAATCCTGGATTGCTAATGCTGGTGGTAGTCACAAGGAACGAAACGAACTGGCACAGGACAAAGGGAGATGAGGACAATAAATACACCAGGTAATGGGGAACAGGTGGAAACAATCAGGGGCGGGGTCGACAATCACAGGAGTGGGAGACACACAAGGAAGGGAGGTCAGAGTATCTGAAACGAGAGGGAAGGTTACTATTCAAAAATAAAGGGGAAAATCACTAGACAAAGACAAAAACTAACTAACATAATTTGCGAGACATGACATATAGCTCCTGATTGGCATCAGATTGATTTCAAGTAATATGTGTTGAGCTAAATAATGCTTGCACTTTAAAAGGTATCCTACTGCACACCTATATACACAGCTGCTACACTGAAAAAAACAGTGTATCAGGTTTTTGGTTGAATACCTGGACACAAGTTTGGCAGGCCAGTGGATTTGATTGCCAGTTTAACTATCCAGAGGTTAGAGCTCTAAGAGCACCACAACTGATGGAATAATGCATGAATTATTGCAAAAGTATGACCCAAACAAATGCTTTAACTGTCAAATTTTGATCCAAATATGAATCTATAATATATAAGAGAAATTCAGCTTCTAACATAAAATGTGATGTTATTAATTGCTTGGATAAGTGCCCTTTAAATCCAAAAAGCAAGACTACAGATGATCAGCACAGTGACTGAAAGGGAAATGCATCTTTCAAGTGGATTTGTTTCTGAAACAAACACGCTCTCTGTGAAGCGACTGAAGCTGCCTGTGTCATAAAGGCTTTGTTGAGTTTAGGGCCTGCGGGAAGCCCCGGGCCCCCGACCAATTCTTGCAAGCTGCTCTCAGAGAGTGAAACCAGAGAAATGGAAATGCTCATGGGAGCAGGGACAGGGACTGAAAGACACCCATTCACCAGCTACACTCTCCCCAGGGGTGGAAGCCCTGCACACACAACTAGACAAGGTGTTACCTATGGAGTTATTAATCTGCAGTTGGCATTGATCATTATCGCATGCTCAGTAAACTGTTGACACAATTGCTGACTTTATTGAGTTTTAAGAGGTTGGTGTTTGCTCAAAAAGAGTCTATCATTAACCTCTCACTCAGAAATACCTTCATCACATTGTACTGGAGCCATACAAAAAGATTGAAATACATTTGTGCAATTGCAGCCAAATCAAGTTTCCCCTTATGTGTAAATGCCATGAGAAAGGTCACACCAGGACACATCAGAAAGTTTAGAGAAGAAAACATATGGGTAAGAACTTCTTCTAGTTAATACTCACAGCATTACATAATCAATGAGTAGGCTCCATTCACAGATCTTTCAGTTTACACATGTATTACATAAAGCATAATCTGGGTGAAGTTCGAAAAAAAAAAAGGGTTAAAGAAGGTGTAGTAACAAGCGGTACGTACAATTGTTTTGGGTGAACAGTTTAATGTAAGTGGCTGTGGACAAAGCATCTGCTAAAATAATGTCAAGTTTAATTATTAACGCTACAATGGCTTGCACTAAATCTACCGTATAATCCATTAAAAGCTGTTTTGAACTTGTGATCGATCTCTGCATCACGTTCAGTACGTGCATGGTTTCTGTGAACCTCCTTAGTTGGGTATACAGTGGTGCGGACATGAGTCCTAAAACTCGATGTCAATGGTTTTTAACTTGTTTGTGGTTAGAAGCCTGAAATAAGGTCTGTGGTTAATGTGCGACTTGTGAATGTCCAAAGCTTCTATGTGTCATAAAAACAGCGGTTGCTAACAAGTTACTAAATAAAGTACTAAACGTCATCACGGCAACACAGGTCAGTTCTAGCTTAGCGGTGTTGATGCGCAGCCATGCGACCATGATGCATTGTGCATGCATTTACTAGGTACACTTCAACCATGAGAGACAGAATGGGGGGAAAGAATCCAGGAAATCACATTGTAGGATTTTTAATGAATTAATTGGTAAATTCCTCGGTAAAATAAGTATTTGGTCACCTACAAACAAACAAGATTTCTGGCTCTCACAGACCTGTCACTTCTTCTTTAAGAGCCTCCTCTGTCCTCCACTTGTTAAGTGTATTAATGGCACCTGTTTGAACTTGTTATCAGTATAAAAGACACCTGTCCACAACCTCAAACAGTCACACTCCAAACTCCACTATGGCCAAGACCAAAGAGCTGTCAAAGGACACCAAAAACTAAATTGTATAACTGCACCAGGCTGGGAACACTGAATCTGCAATAGGTAAGCAGCTTGGTGTGAAGAAATCAACTGTGGAAGCTATTATTAGAAAATGGAAGACATAGCAGACCACTGATAATCTCCCTCGATCTGGGGCTCCAAGCAAGATCTCACCCCGTGGGGTCAAAATGATCACAAGAACGGTGAGCAAAAATCCCAGAACCACACGGGGGGGACCTAGTCAATGACCTGCAGAGAGCTGGGACCAAAGTAACAAAAGGCTACCATCAGTAACACACTACGCCGCCAGGGACTCAAATCCTGCAGTGCCAGACGTGTCCCCCGGCTTAAGCCAGTACATGTCCAGGCCCGTCTGAAGTTTGCTAGAGAGCATTTAGATGATCCAGAAGAGGATTGGGAGAATGTCATATGGTCAGATGAAACCAAAATAGAACTTTTTGGTAAAAACTCAACTAGACGTGTTTGGAGGAGAAAGAATGCTGAGTTGCATCCAAAGAACACCATACCTACTGTGAAACATGGGGGTGGAAACATCATGCTTTGGGGCTGTTTTTCTGCAAAGGGACCAGGACGACTGATC
>NW_011334095.1:3111-7862 GCF_000735185.1 Notothenia coriiceps
CCATATGGAGTTGATTACTCTCTGTTTTACTCTTTTTTTTTTTAGGTCTTTTAGTGTAACAGACTAACATTTCTTAAAATTAAACGTTTAATACCACTTTTTTATTCAATAAACCAGTTATTGTTTTCAAGTAGAGTTATGGAACAATATATGAAACAACCGGTAACAACCCAGGTCTTAAAGGTCTTTTTCTGTCTCGTTGAAGATTCAAATTGATAAATAACATTTCTACTCGTTTATAAATTGAACCCGTTCCTTGGGTAGTGTACGAAGACCCTTATGTTCCGTCGTTCGACATTAGATATTTGGTGGTTTAGCGCAGTTTTCGGAGCCTGCGAGCACGCTGTTATGTAAAATCAATTGTTCGTCCCGCAACGGGTATGTTAAATACTAACCAGTTCTTGATCTACTTCTCTATGGCGCCAGACTGAACCAAGAGAAACAACACGGTGTCTGAGTCTATCCAGAGAACCGTGTGCTGGAGGTTTACGTCGTAAGCGCGACGACAACCTTCAGGAGGGATGAGAACCATGCGTAGTATGGGGTAAAACAAAGAGATTGCAAAGGAAGTCTATATCACCCTTTGGTACTTAGCAACGGAAGGATCGAAACACCCCCTCGGCACCCGAGGGTATGTTTCACTCTCCGGCACCGCTACACCGGCAAGACTTATGGAGAAAACACAAGAGAGGTCAGAGACGTCGAGCTTGGAACGATTGAAGAGTCTCATAAACGTTCGATTTGGAGAAGAAGTTACATTGAGGGAAGGCAAAGACAGTGGGATAGTTTACACTAACCCAGGCGTAATTCAAGGTTTTCAGGTGTCGTCGTTCGTTTACTCGTGTTATTCGCGTTTATTACATTGGTAGTTCTTAGTCAGGGGAACATTATCATATATTTTTATCTCGAGGTGTGTTACTCTGTCTCCAGTTTGCAAAAGACTTCCAGGAAGTGTTCCAAAAAGTTCGTGTGACAACGACCATAAAACCGGCGTAAGGAGGGTACGTTCTAGAGGGAGGATCTCGTCACTACAAAACCCGAATCAGTGGACCCGTTTGCGCCTGAAAAGTTGAGGAGGGTTTTTAACGTACCCCTACTCTAATTACAGGCCTCTCTCATCTTTTTAAGTGGGAGAATTTGCACAATTGGTGGCTGACTAAATACTTTTTTGCCCCAGTGTATGTGTTTACAAAGCTTGTTTTTTTAGACATATACCCAATGTAGAAATCCCAATGGTTATCGTCGAGCGACCGCCTGCAATCCTAACTTCTGGGTCGGCCTAGAAATAAGTACGCAATACGTATCAGAATGTGCAGAAAAGGTGGACTAATAGAGAAAGGCTATTGCAGTTTAAACACATTAAAGGTTGATTGCTAAAAAAACCTTAAATCACTGACACAACCAAAATGGGAATGATAAAACTCTTCCAACTTTAAGGTGTTGTGTAAAATACATTGACACCTCCACCCTGGCTTTTGCTTTTATAATCGGATTTCTCGCCTCTATGTGGATCATAACTGAAGTCCTGTAGGGGTTACTGCCAATCATGTAAATCCTTAATCTAGCTATTACTGTAATCTGGATTTTACAGTAAGCGAGTTGTTTGCAAATGTTCTTTGTGAATATTGCTTTCATGTATTATATGACTCATGTTTAACTGAAATAACCCCAGCGCCGGCGGCCTGTCCCCTGCTGCCCTCCCAACAAAACATCACACACCAATCAATAGAAAATATTAAAATACTATAATCTGTGTGTGTGTGTGTGTGTGTGTGTGTGTGTGTGTGTGTGTGTGTGTGTGTGTGTGTGTGTGTGTGTGTGTGTGCTTTCACTGCATGCAGGGGGAAAAGTCCATCTCTCAGTGCCCTGTACCTCACACAGCGTGTGATTCAGCACACATTTAGCACATTAAACAAGTGGAATGAAAGGGGCACACCCCCTTCCCTGTCCCCTGTCCTCGTGTCCAACAGCAGGACTACAGATAAGGGAGTGAAAATAAAAATATGACCTAAAGCAGATATTCGTATATCAGAATGAGTTTACAAAATCACAGAAAAAAAAGTAACTGCAATTTCACAACTTTTATGTATTTTGTATGTATACATTTTATACATTTACAAGGCAGGGGGATAACTTGACCTGCTGTGTTAGGATTACGACACAGATGTGGAAATTAAAATAATTTCTAGACCTTGACAAGTGGTTTTGATCAATACTATATTATTCAGTTCCAGACTAAATGTGTTGTGCCTTTGTAGATACACTGTAATCTGTTAATTGTATTGCACATGTGTATACGATAAACCGAGGCATACATTTGTTGAAATTGCAGATGTCAGGTTGTTCATAAAATATTGTAAAAAGATAGTTATATTATTATTATTATTATTATTATTATTATTATATTATATATTATATTACATTAAATGAGAAGATTTTCAGAATGTACTTTTTTGCACAAAAATTAAGGGAACTCTTTGGAGTTGTGGTTATTTATAGGGTATTATGCAATGATTTTACTGGTCCGACCCACTTGAGATCAAAGATTGGCTGTATATGGCCCCTGAACTAAAATGAGTTTGACACCCCTGACCTGTAGTGTACATGCACAAAACCTGGGTTTAACATCAAACGCGAAATGCTAAGAGTAGCGAGGGAACAAACAGTGATGGTGGGGGTCGGGGGGGTGTTTGGTGGGGGCGAAGCAGCAGAGAGGGTTTAAGAGCAGCTGCCTAGAGAATGATGACTGTACGAGAGGGAGGCGGAGAAATAAAGAGCGAGGGAAGTAAGAAGAATGGAGGGAGGGAAACCAAGAGGGGGACAAGAGTCAGGAAGGAGGCTAGAATTAGTTGTCAATCGAAAAGAGTGGATGAAGAAGAGGAAGCCAGTGTTACGCAACAGAAAATGCAGGAATTGACAATTATTTAGCATTTTTTGTGAAAACACATTGACTGGGATGAAATCAAATGACTAACTGAGGTATCTCTCTATGTAAAATACTGGCTGCCAGTTTTGTATTGTTCTGCTTATTTAATGGTGAATAAATCGAGACAAAATGCTTAATTAATATGGCTCTTTTTTTGCAGAGTTGATGGCTCCTGAGCTCCGGGTCCCACCAGCTGCCAGCAGTGTCCCAGGGTTAGCGGGGCCTTGAGCCACACAGATAATCAGCTTTATTAGTGCTGCCGCTAAAACCGATTTAAGAGCAGACTAGAGGGATCAGACGGGCCAGCTGTCCACACCAGCGCCTCGGCATGGCACCCGGCCCCAGCACACACAAAACACCAAAACAACAACATGCCAACTGTGTGTGCTGCCAATTCAACTCTGTGAGCGGGCTTATTGCCATATATCTCCAACACTGGCTCACAAGATGTAAATAAAGCACCGCAATTGCTAAATCTGTTTGCATTGATACATTGAGATGATGAAATATTATTAACATTTTGAAGATTTGTGTTGATCTAAAGTAGGATTGCTTAATCATAGAAGGCATTTTTTGGAGAGTTTTCTGCTGACTCATTATGTTTTGGTCCTGCCTTGAGATCCAATCACACGGCTTCCAGTTCTTTCTAACAAGGTGATTATCCGATCTCAAACAACAAGTCCCTGACCCTGACAGTGCAACCCAGTCTCACGGCATTTTGTGTTATAGTCACAACATTTAATCTATTGATTCGTGTTCACCAACACGATTTCACCCTTTTTTTCGTGTCACACAGAACGATTTTAAAAGCAATGTATTTCTATTGGTAGTATGTTTCGTGCCTGCAGCACGTCTTTTTGTCCGGTCGGGTCTTGGTAGACTGGAAGCTGTGTGGTTCATAAAAACATGTTCTTACTCAATATCAAGCCACGATTATTGTTTTTATTTTAAATCGTATAATATTGGACTTTTTTTGTCGTCTGTGAGGAAAAGAAATGGGGCTCAGAGCCTGAAATCTGTATTTTTTAAAATCTTTTTTTCCTTCTAATTTGTTATTCTTTTCTAAATAGCACACTGTTATTTACTCACCAATAACACACAATTATCCTTGTTTTTATTTATTTGTTTGATTCCATAATCTCTGGCCTTTTTGGCGTCCGTCAGGAACTGCATTTCAAAATAAAAATAACCGGAAACAGACGTAGGCCTATAAGGGCGTCAAACAGCTGTTTGAAATGAAACGAAACCACGCCAGACGATCCAAAACTGGAATCGAACGCCCCCCCAGAACTACACATGCTGGCTATTGTGTTTCGCAAAATGTTCTATGGGACGTCTCTACTGAATGTTTTCGTTTTTCCCACAATTAGAAGTTGCCAGTATTAAACACATTGGTGTTATCAAATATAAAACATATAATTAATCAATGGGTGAAAATCGCTTGTGTCTATAATGGGCAGCATTAATATATATTCCCACAAAACAGCTCATTGTTACTTTGTAATTCTACTCCACTACAATTCAGAGGTTAACCTGGTATTTTTACTCCACTACATTTATTTGAGTTACTTTGCAGATTCTGATTAATGATGTGAAATATAAACAACCATTAAAGCAGACTTTAGTTACACCTGAGTAAAATTCAGGGAAGGTGATTGTCAAGTGCCAACAATCAGGAGAGATATTTGATAGTTGGTGCTTGAGAAGACTAAACATTTATCTGCTGATCAGGTCAGCCGAATTAGTATTGATACTGCGAGGAGACGTATTGTGTGAAGAGAAATTGAAGATGTTCTTTAATTGCTGATATATTTATGATCCACGT
>NW_011334096.1:0-3550 GCF_000735185.1 Notothenia coriiceps
TGTGTGTGTGTGTGTGTGTGTGTGTGTGTGTGTGTGTGTGTGTGTGTGTGTGTGCTCACAGTGACTGCTGTGTTTAGATAGTTAAATGGATAATGGATCTCCCTTTCATTAAGTCAATCAGGCGGCCCTCGGGGGGGCAGATGCTGCTAACAGCTAAAAATGAAGTCAGCCAATCAATATGCAACGCCCACTGGAATGACAGTTTGAGTCTATCCCATCATGCACCAGTCTGTGGGTTAAGGCAAGTCTTTGGACACTGTTCGTCTTTTGTGTGATGAATCAAATAAAGCCACATTTTTTGGCAGTGCTCTACGTAATTATGGTCATGCCAATAAAGCTATTTCAATTTGATAGAGTAAATATGCAGAGGTGTTTAACTGAATCAATTCCAGGAAGCCAGATGGACAAACAGAACCTCTAACTGATCTTTGCATGCATACCTTTGTAAGGACACACACACACACACACACACACACACACACACACACACACACACACACACACACACACACACACACACACACACACACACACACACACACACACACACACCACACACACACACACACACACACACACACACACTCTCCCTCTCCACACACACACACACACACACACACACACACACACACACACACACACACACACACACACACACACACACACACACACACACACACACACACTCAGAGAGTCAGAGCCAGGAGGGGGTCTCTGGGGTAAACAGATGTTCAGTGTGATGTGATTTGCATGTTTTGATTTGTTGCCATCCGCTGCTGGGTGTAAAATGGGCCACGATGCTGATTCTGCTGCTGGACTCCCACAAGGCCATGTTACAAACTTTCACGGCCAACAAACAAAAGCAGTGAGTGAAATCAGACCAGTATACATGAGCACTGTGACTGTGGAGGAACCACATTGGGTTTGATGAATCAGTTTGAATGGTTTGTATTAAACCTGTGTGTATATTACAAAGCTTCTGCCAGTACGTACCTGTGTCCACTGAGCACCTTTGTTTTGGTGAAAAAGGCACTGGCAGGGCATTGGAGAGAGTCTCCTACTCGCGTTTTATCAGAGAAAACGTTTTTTTTTTTCTGTGACAACAATAACACAACAACGCCTTTATAAGTCAGAAGAGCTTTGCTCCATTTGCCCTTTATAATAAAAACCCTGACTGCAAGACACATTTGAGTTACTGTAGAGTTCTGTGTGCAGGTGAACTGGCTGATCTATCCCATTTCAACAACGTTAGTAATGACAATCTCAATTCTGATTGGCCTTCGCAAGACAGCGTGATTTCAGGACATATACACACCTCACATTCACATCATTTGCATCACCTTGCCTGAATGTGCAGCTTTGCCTTAACTTTATATAGAAACGCACCACCAAAAAAATCAGCTTTGCATCGGATGTGAGCCCACTTGTGAAATATGACCATGAAAAACTCGCAAACGCAGTATATCATTTTTCAATAATTTTTTTATTAGATTGAAATGAACTGCAAGTTATTTGGAAGATTACAACACAAGTTCAAAAAAACATTCTCTGGTCTCTCTGTGGTGTGGGTATTTGCCACGTATCTTTGTTTTTTAGGAGAGACTCACTTTCTTTCCCCCTAATCTTCCCTTCCCCTCCTCTCTTAGTGTATTTAGTCTTTGCTGCTCTGTTTCTCTTCTCTGTCGTTCAAGGTATTCCACTTTGTTATTTCTTAACGTTTTGGTGCCTTTTGCTTTACCCCAACTCAATCAGTAGGGTGTTTTTTGTGACTTTGCTCTATCTTTTTTTGAAGTCTATCAGTTATCCTTCTTGCCCTAAGCATGTTTTTGAATTCCCTTTTCTGAAGATGCAATGGTAACACTGTGATAAGCACAATTTTCTGATGTTTAATCAATTTAGCCATAATGAATAACATAATTCACTGTAACATTACTAATATATACTGTCTGTCATTTTTCCAGACACATTGAGAACTGGACTGGCCTGCAGACGTTGAGGGATGTGGACATGGAGCTCTACACCGGCTTACAGAGGCTGTGAGTTTAAAATGTTCTTCTGTATCTCTGAATGTTTCCCAAATGGTTCTACAGGGTGAAATGTCACATGAAATAATAGTTCTCGTTAATAAACCAATTGAGACATTATGAAACATTTCCCATCTAGTTTGTCCATTGGTGTGATTGTCTCCTCTCATTTTATAATAACAGTACTGTCCACTTTGCCTTCAATCAGGCCAGGTTGGTTCAATTAAGCAGGAACATCACCACTCAGCAGGGTTGTTACAATCAGGGGAGCTGATGGTGTCAGTTACTCAGGCGCTGTATCTCAACTCGGACAAATCCCTTAGTACAAAATGTGTTGAACACTATAAACACGTTCGCTGTGTGTGAATTGAGACAATGTAGTCTTGTTTTAAACGCAGACAATGGCTGTGCCCTCACAAAAAGGACGTTGGCTAGTTAGCTATATTATAGCAACGTCATCGTTCGTGGTAGCAAATCGTTACAGATCGCTCAATTAACCCATACAATTAATGTTGGCTTCTTGTCAATACCAGCAGACATTTGTAGAATACTAAGAAAAAACACAGTCTTTTATTTGTATAGTGCTGTGTTGCACAATACAAATAAGTAGTACTGAAGCAACCACAATCACAGCTCGTCCCACAACTTCCAATTCGTAGCCAGGATGGCGATCATTCAGCAAAAGAAGTATGCAGTGTTTAACACTCCACTTTTGACAGTTTTTAGTGCAACAGTTGCTCATACTGCACGGCATTTTTCCATATGTTGCATTGGGAAGCACTTATGCACTAAACATTGCAAATGTTAGTACAGGAGTACACAACTGAGAGACAGCTAAAGACAGGTGTTTGGCACTGCTTCCAGATTAGTATAATCCCAGAGGTCGAGTGTTTTCTAACAAGAGTTTTCCAAAAGTAGCACTTAAAAGTGAGTGCACATGCACACTGTTAAGAGCTTCTTAACATTGGCTGCCTGTTGCTCTGAAGAGGATGCACTTCAAAGTAACTTAGTGAATTCAACACATCCTGTGCACTGTGCCATACATTAGAATTGCTTCAAACTCAAAGCTGTAAACGTTTCAATGTAGTTGGAGTTTAATGTTGGTGTCATGTCTACCAGAAAAGATGAATACATTAAGTGGTAGGTAAAGATCCTTTACTTTGATCATTTTTTAAGTTGAAAGAAAGTGTTTGTTTTTTTACCCACGTTTGGAAAAAAACATATAATAATAATAATAATAATAATAATAATAATCTAATAACTAGGCCTATACAAGAGAGAAAATAACTCTTATAAGAAAATAGAAAACAAGGGATAATTGAGATTGACAGAAAAAAACACTGACAAAACGCATACCCCTCTTTTACATGGAAGCATGTGGTTTATCCCCATTTATTCCTCATCAGCCCTCAGCCACGCCTTTTGCTGAGCCAGGAAGTAACCTCCCCCAATGACCACGGTAACTCAAAGACAAAGAAAGTCATTAATACAAACAAATACTCGCGTTAGCTGTGATAAAATGTGTG
>NW_011334097.1:0-1971 GCF_000735185.1 Notothenia coriiceps
GTGTGTGTGTGTGTGTGTGTGTGTGTGTGTGTGTATGACGGGACCTGCACACACACTCAAAGATGGGAGGGTAGAAGATGAGAGTCTGGACCACTTTTGTCTCTTTCACGGCATCAGGGTTATCAGCTATCAGCTTCACTTCTTTTATCACATCTTCACTCAGCCTTTGTTGTCTGAGACAGCACTTTGAGACAACATGCATGTGAAGTAATCGACATGTGACGCAGCAGCTAAAGCCCATTCAGTGTGTGGTGTGTGTGTCTGTTTGTGTGGTGTGTGTGTCTGTGTGTGTCCAAGCACTGTATTTTAAGAAGTTGGCAGAACAGCAGAGATACCACCAAAACGTCTGATAAAAATAAATGGATGAAAAGAGTATTTTAGGAAAAACTGGGAACACGTTGAACGTTTTATGGCTTCTAACGTAAAAGACAATAATGATTTATAGAGGACATATTATGCTTTGATTCATATCAGTATGTAGTGTCTCTACTGTGACATGTCTCCTTGCTCTAATGTTCAAAAAGCTCTTTATTCTTCTCATACTGCCTCTTTTCACCCTCTGTCTGAAACCAGAGCCCAGTCTGCTCTGATTGGTTAGCTGGCCGGCTCTGTTGTGATTGGTCAACTGCTTAGAGATGTCCCGCCCCTCAGCCTATCACGTACAATGTGTTGGAGCGCTAGCCAATAGAAACGAGAGTGTTACATAGTGATAGCTTTTGCAGCCCATTTACATGCACACCTATAACACACTACAGGAAAGGGGAAACCAAAGCAGTATAATAAGGGCCTCTTTAAGATAACGAAAGAGCCCATAATTCCACTTTGACAATCAGAAAACCTGACCGTAGACCGGTGTATACAGCCCGACATTATTAAACGTTCTGTTAACTGAGAACTAGAACAATCCTAAAGTTCCTGACCTCAGAACAAGTTTTGTGCTGTTCTTCATGTGCAGCTGTTCATCCAGTAAACAACATCAGATGATGGCCTGCAGCCAGAAAACACGTCAACTTGGGTTCACTGATTAATTCTGGTTTTATTTCCCATCCAGTTATCTGAGTATCTGATCTGCTGGCTCACTTCCATCTCATTCTTCCTCTGATCAATCCCGCCGGATCGACTCGGGGTTCAATTACAGCGAGAAAAAGGCGAAGGAATCATCACGTTGTACTGGTGCACACTTCGTCAAGGAAAACAGATTTTATACAGCAACAACAGAACGCTGGAGGACCAGAACAAGAGCAGACAGCCGTGAAGCTGCAGTGTACAGCAGCACAGCAGGAAGCGACGGCATTTATCAGCTCGAGTTAATGTATAGGAAACTGGGATGAGAGTAGACACAAACATCCTCATGAATTCACCCTTCGTCGTGTTTTAACTTCGTCTTCACCATTTCATAACTTCGTGTAGGAGATGGAGGCAGGATGGGATATAAACAGAGGATTAAATAAGTGCACAGTTTATCATTTATCCCTCCTGTCCCTTTTTCTACTTGCCTTCACACACAGGCTCGAGAGGAAAAAGTGCTGATCTGATTTGTGTTTATGTGAGTTTCAGAGTAAGATAAGTATGTGTGTGTTTGAATTATAGACGACACACTCCTGCGCTGGACGGACAGGATGTCGTAAAAGCTTTAAACCCTCACCATGCAGCTTGACTGCTGAAACGTGGATTTCTGGAGCTGCACTGATAGACTGCAAAGGACATACAGTAGCTGCTAAAAGTAACGTTTCATTTGTATTTTTGCTACAAAATGTAGTGATTTATTCTTTGGCATACATTACATGTTACTTGTGGGACAATCCCCACAGGAGCAATTTGGGGTGAAGTGTCTCAGGGACACAACGACATGCTGACTGCACTGGGGTTTGAACCTGCACTACACGCTAGGGCTGTCCCGAATACCATTTTTCGGGGTCCGGATAATCGGTAGTAATCAGCAGCAAATATTCGAATATTCGTTCCGCGCGG
>NW_011334098.1:0-2471 GCF_000735185.1 Notothenia coriiceps
AACTCTTTCATCTCCGGTTGGCAGTTAGCATGTGGTACATTTACAATTTCCTAAAGAGGTGAATTTAGTAGCGAAATGATATGGAGTGGTGCAAACCGAAACCTACTGATTTAACACTACAACTATAGATGTCGAGATACTACCATGCTGAATATTAAATGAAGGTACAGTTTATTTGAATACATTATTGTTTACAGACGAGAGTAGCATGTGACAACATCCGGAATGACCGGAAACCAAACCAGCCGAGAAGTATTTTTTAGAGTATTGATTACAGCGTTTAGAATGTGTTACATGAAAAGTGATGAAAGAGAATATGAGGAGAAAAGGCGTGTTAAGCATATATTGAATGTGAAAAGAACCAATCCTCTGTTTAAATGCAACAACGGACATTAGAGACGAGGCGAGCCGGCTGGAGGGGAGGAGCCAGCAGAGGATATATAAAAGAGCACCGGACGAGGGATCGGGTCTCTTCTCTTCCCTAACGAGGAGCGGATCACAGCTGTTTGTCTGACTGAACAATATCATGCTTGTGACCAACCCGCGCCTTTTTTAATTAAAGTACCCAATTGAACTTTCACAGAGACTCCATTTAGTCTCCTTTTAAAGCTTCTCTCCTGGACGGGAGAATAACGAACACAGTTTACACCGGTCGGACTGCAGACTGAAGCTCATGAGGACTTTAGAATAACTCACTGCCAAGCGTGTTATTAAGCTAGCAACATTAGCTATTTAGCTAGCGAACGTTAGCTAGCAAACATCCTACTCACCTGGCGAATGTGATTTATCCATCTATCTGTAAAATCAAGCTAGCTAACGTTCACTATCTGGTTACCTAGTGAGCTAACTTACCTTAGCATACCATTGAACAAGGTAGCTAACTAGCTATGTATCGTCAAATTGATCTCTAATGATTGTACTATTATTTTACACCCTATGGTCAGACTTGCAGTTTGGACCTGTGACTACGTTGAGAGTTATTGTAAAACATTGTTGACAAAATGCCCTTTTAGCCTGAGTTTATTATTTGTTTTATTATCAATATTATTTCTTTACATCACTTTTACTTGTATTTGTTGTGAACTTCTGTCAGATGGGTGTGGTTTGTGTATTTAGGTCACCTGTTGCATGCTGGGGGTTGGATGATAGAGGGTGAACTTGCGCTGACACTTTTTCTGTTGACCGTTTGGTCCTAACTAAATTATAGTTGTTTCATTTTGTTTATTAAACATCTTACATTTCAACTTGAGCATATGGACTTTCTTCTTGAAAACGCTTCAAAGCCTAAAGCCAAGTTTAGCCTCTTGGCCACTCAATTTAATAGGATTTCAGCCGCCACACTCAATTATAAGTTATTTGGATAAAATAATCACATAGGTACAGGTAATTGAAATAGTTAGTTTATTGCCTGGAAAACTCAACAACAATTAACTTAAAGTTATTTCGCAAGAAAAGGTCGATAAAGCTGACGACAAGGACAAATCAATTACGACATATAATAAGAAATGACAAGTCAATGTAGAATAAAGAGTAAAAAGAAGGTGAATATTGTCTGCAGGGAAAGCACAACAACCTATCTCTTCGTCAGATGCACTCCCCCGCTTATCTAAGCGACTCTGTACCCCGTTACCCTCTACCAGGCCATAGACCAGCAGAGGGAAAATGGGGGGTGGGTAAGGGTAAGGGTTTTTAAGAATAAACCGCAAGGGTCTAAAGGGAAAAAAGATTAAATATAAGGTACTATATTTTAAGTAATCCTATCTACTATTCCTATATTCGAATAATGTATAAACTATTTTAAAAATACTTTATGAAATCCTATGTTATGTTATAAATATTAAAATAAATAAATAATTTTAAAAAAGCCAGAGAGAAGAAGTGAGTTTTAAGTGTTGATTTAAAAAGCCCCAGGGTCTGGGCCGACCTCACATGGAGGGGCAAAGTGTTCCAGAGCCTGGGGCCAGCTGCTGCGAAAGCTCGGTGCCCTCTGGTTTTGAGCCTGGTCTTAGGCACTACCAGCAGCAGCTGGTCAGCCGACCTTAAGGCTCTGCCTGGGGTGTAGCGATGGAGGAGCTTGGCTATATAGGCCGGAGCCAGCCCATTTAGGGCTTTGAAAACAAATAAAAGGATTTAAAAATCTATTCTGAACCGAACTGGAAGCCAGTGCAATGAGGCCAGAATTGGGGTGATGTGGTCACGCTTTTTATGGCCAGTCAGAAGACGTGCAGCTGCGTTCTGCACTAGCTGGAGGCGTCTAATTGAGGCCTGGTCCATACCCACATACAGAGCATTGCAGTAATCCAGTCTCGAGTCACAAAGGCGTTAATAACCCTTTCTAGGTCTTTAAAAGATAAAAACGACTTGGTCTTGGCCAATAGTCGTATTTTAAAAAAGCAGGTCTTGACTACAGTGCTGACCTGCTTATCATTACATTACATTTAGCTGACACTTTTCTCCAAAGCGACTTACAG
>NW_011334099.1:0-2735 GCF_000735185.1 Notothenia coriiceps
AAGTAGAGACACTACATACTGATACACACCTGAACATCAGCAGGAGAGGACTCTTTAAAGTAGAGACACTACATACTGATATACACCTGAACATCAGCAGGAGAGGACTCTTTAAAGTAGAGACACTACATACTAACATACACATGAACATCAGCAGGAGAGGACTCTTTAAAGTAGAGACACTACATACTGATATACACCTGAACATCAGCAGGAGAGGACTCTTTAAAGTAGAGACACTACATACTGATATACACCTGAACATCAGCAGGAGAGGACTCTTTAAAGTAGAGACACTACATACTGATATACACCTGAACATCAGCAGGAGAGGACTCTTTAAAGTAGAGACACTACATACTGATATACACCTGAACATCAGCAGGAGAGGACTCTTTAAAGTAGAGACACTACATATGAACCTGAACATCAGCAGGAGAGGACTCTTTAAAGTAGAGGCACTACATATGAACCTGAAAATCAGAATATGTCCACAACTTTGTTTCTAAGGATTTGAAAATAGGTCAAGATGGTGTACTTGCTGATCTCTTTTTCAATGCGTGACACAATAATACAAAATCAAATCAGATAAAACTAATCTCAATGACATGATAGAAGAAGCAGTTTCAGAATCTATGGCACAATGTTACATTTATATTTCCCATGCAGCAGTGATTTTACTGCACGGTGCATCACTGATGTCTGGTTCCTGTGAAGAACAAAGGGCTGCCACACTGTCTGATGTAAGACTCACTTATCAGGGGAGTGTTGAAAAATTCACATTTTGACATAAAAGTTGTATGTAGGGCAAATGCCTGAGGGTCCCGATCCGATTCATGTCACATGAGAGGAGAGAAATGGGACACTTTGAGCTGCAGTCAGTGCGTCACTTTAACTCTGGCTGACAAACAGTTCTCACTCTGAACATCCATGTGGATAAACCTCCAAATAAACATGTATCCATCAATAATCTGTAGGATTAATCAGGCCATCAGGAGGCAGAACATACATTGAATTGTTATTTAATTGTTGATTAAATTATATTTAGTTTTGTTAGTTTGCCATCACTGTGAAATGTATGTTATTCTTTGCATATTATCCCTGTGTTCAATTATTTAGAGGGAGGTTTAAATTAGACAAGTGGATGTTCTGCCTCTTCCTTCACTGTATATTATTTGGTATGTGTTATGTTTGTGTATTTTGTTTCGCAGCACCATGATGGAGAGTCAATCATTGCTACGGCGGAATGATTTGACAAAAATAATTTACGACAATGTGGGGAATAAATAATCTTTGCATGCTCGTTTTCACTTTCTTTGATTAAAAAGGACATATTTCATTTTCAGGTTCATATTAGTATTTAGTGCCGCTACTCTGAAACTTACATTGGAGGGAAACCTATGTAACACACTACAGGAAAGGGAAAACCCCAAAAAGCTGAAAAGGGCCTCTTTAAAATGTTAATGATGAGGTTTTTTGCAATGGGCACAACTTAATAAAACTTAATTCAGATTGTATTACGACATTAGCCTTTAACATTGCACTTTTAGCTGCAACCATTATTTTATCATTTTCATGAATTGTCTTTTTTGTTTTTGTTTGTGTGTTTGTTTTAAACAACTATTATGTGTTAAATGCCCATGTGAAACACTTTGAATGGCCTCTGTGAGTTTATTTGTATAGCACATTTTAAGACACAATCACATTGAACAGATACGGCACAAATTGGATGTTATCCATATTGTATTTTCTAAGTCAGTAACTACTGAACACCCATCTTTTTACATTGGCTTTTGTCTCTACTTGAGATGTGTTCTCATATTTGTTCCTTTCAGGACTCCACATGGTCTGTGCTTTGTTTTTATGTTAACCTTAAAGCTCCCATGTCATGCTTTTCCGGTTATTACCCGTCCCCTTGTGTGTTATGAAGGTTTTTCTGCATGTAAACGGTCTGCAGAGTCAAAACCCTTAAATTACACCCTGTAGCGAGTAAAACTCTAACACAGAAAATACCTCCCCAAAACGCCTCGTTGGAGATACGTCACTGTCCATTGATTCTTCCGGGTAACTCATGATGTCATGCGTTACCCGGAACCAAATGGACCAATGCGTGGAGCCGTTACGTTACGTCCGCGGAGCCGTTACGTTAAGCCCCCGCTGATTGGTCCAAATTGACCAATCCACGGACTTCCTCACACACACACTCAGTGCAGGAAGCTCAGCTGATCTCTCCTCCCTGGCTGCAGGCTGATAACAGACAGTTGGGATCGCGGCGAAATTCTCTCTGCAGACCCATTCTCACAGCGTTTATCAACCTTTTTCTTACTCAATATCAAGCCACACTTATTGTTTTTACTTCGGCTGTGACTTTGTGTGTGCTCAGGGTGAGTTTGGCTGTGTATCGCTAAACAAGGAAACCACACCTCCACGGAGCTCAGCGCGATTCACAACGTCCCGACCAATCAGAGCACACTGTGCTCACAGGGAGGGTGGGGGCTGGAACTATTGGAGCTACAACGAGCCGTTAAAGGCAGAGAGTGAAATTCAGTGAATACACGTAGTTTACAGAGATGCTGTATGAGAAACCAAAGTGATTTTGAAAATTGCACAATATAAATCTATTCTAGTAGACCTCAACAATGGAATTATGATCAGGAAATGGCCATGACATGGGACCTTAATTACTCCAAAATGAATGCTGAACATCAGCAGGAGAGGACTCTTTAAAGTAGAGA
>NW_011334100.1:0-3020 GCF_000735185.1 Notothenia coriiceps
GATTGTCACTAAAGGCCTTGTCTATACATTATAATAAAATATAAAAAATATTGATTAATTAATTAGAATACAAGTTAGTTAGTATTAAAGGCATAAAAAGACAGAAATGTATAATTCTTTCTTTAATAGAAATGTTTCTTCTGCCCGTAAAGTGTCCAAACCAGGCTTGTCTGGATAAGCGCATTTTTAAAACATAGTCATTGTCCATGCCGCTTTCAGTTGGATTATTTGTCACAGTTGCTCCGATCAGATCGGTCTCCTCCATTTTGTAGATTATTTACGACTTTTGAATCCACATAAACACATCGGCAAAATCCGGCTTACTTTGAGCAAGTGTTTTAAACAGTTTAATCCCTTTGTGAATTTATTCCACTTGCGCCGTCCTTTAATTTCTTCATACATCGGGAATCCAAATGAATGAATCCTGAGTCCAATAACCATCAAAGTCACTCCAATAGTGCTCCTTAGTTACACTTTCATCCTCCTTTAACAAAACACTTCACATTCGTCCAGTTTGTGACAGCAGTTGTAGCATTTTTGAGACTTTTAAACTTTAATTACCGCTGTTGCGCATTTGGGGGGGCTCTTGGGAAAAAAGGTTGGGAAACCCTGCTCTAGAGTATTTAACTCAAATCCACTATAATCACAGTACTGGTTTGTTTAAAGTAAAATCCTGCTGTATCCTCAAACTGTATCGTGCAAATGTACTACTAAACCATGTTGTATTTTTAACATGAGTTAAAAAAGATACATATTTATATATTAAAGTAACATGGGACAAAAAAGTTGAATATCTGTAGTTTTTAACAATTCACCCATATGCTGGGTCACGTATAAAAAGACCAAAAATGAACAGAAATATACAAACTACAGCATATCTAAACAGCTTTTGTACAGCTGGATCTTCTGTATCCTTATAAGAGTTTGATCATGGCTTTCTATTTTCGCTACTATGGATGCTATTTAGGTGACATTAAGCTGTCTTTGGCTCTTTTCTGCTGTAACAATGTAAATGTCCCCTCTGTGGGACTAATAAAGGTATTCTGATTCTGATAGTGAGGCCTAATATGAGATGGGATAAAGAAAAAGAAGTCACCCAGCATGAAGAAAGAGAGACAGCCAGAGTCTGGAGAACTGGTCTGGGACCTCTGGGTTGAGGAAAGGCAGCAAACCACAAACATCATCCATACAGGCCACCTGCAAGAGAGAATAAGAAACAGTCAGGACAGGAAGTGCTATCAGTCTGTCTGCAGATCCACTGCCACCCTGTGGAGGACAGTGAGAGTGTTAGTGTTAGTCCAAGGTCCTTTAAATTCAGAGGTGTCAGCAGGCTCCAGTGGCGCAATCGGTCAGCGCGCGGTACTTATAAGACAGTATCCTGCAGAGTGATGCCGAGGTTGTGAGTTCGAGCCTCACCTGGAGCAGAGAAGTTTAGCTTTCTGGTCATCTGCACGCAACATGAAAATGTATTGTCCAATAGCCTAAACACCACCACAACCACTAGAAACACCTCAGTAACAGATTGTCATATAGGTGTGTTCTTTACAGATATTATACCGGGCGGGAATATATCAATAAAAGTGTTTCCTGTCCACAATTCAAAATAGTTGCAACATGTATGTAGACTTCCATGTAAAAGTATTTGGTTTTCACCTGGAAATTTGGTGCAACAGATTCATTTACAAGATAAGATAAGTTTTAATCTATTTCATAATGTCATGTCATGTTAATTATTCATTAAAACAGAAAGACTGGATGTTTGTTTCCTTGAGTGGATTTCAACGACGATATTATGGCATATTAACAAGCTCCAGTGGCGCAATCGGTCAGCGCGCGGTACTTATAAGACAGTATTCTGCAGAGTGATGCCGAGGTTGTGAGTTCAAGCCTCACCTGGAGCAGATAATGTTTAGCTTTCACCACATGAATACTTAAAAAAAGGTGCTGTGAATATTGTTAAGTAGCTAAAACTCCATAAAAACCAACATGTTCCTGCTACATGTACATGTACGTAGAGACACAGTACATGTACGTAGACTTCTTTGTCTCAGCAACAGACTAATTTATAAGATACAAGTTTGAGTTTTGAGTTAATAAAAAAAAAATCTGAATTCTTGTTTGACTTTTACGGAGATATTGAGAGTCCTTGACAGGCTCCAGTGGGGCATCGGTCAGCGCGGTACTTATAAGACACAACCTGCAGAGTGATGCCGAGGTTTTGAGTTCGAGCCTCACCTGGAGCACAGATAATCTGGTAACTAAGTAAATATATTCTCTAAAAGAAAATCAAAACACTGATGGAAAGATTGTTCCCACCAAAAAATAGGCTGTGACCTTCAAGCAGCATCTTCTTTGATTAAATACAATGTGATTGTCTAGGCCTTTTGTATGATTAGATTACAAAATAAGTAGTTTTACTCTCAAACTAAACCAAACCAAGAGATATGTTCTGTAACAAAGGGGCACTGCTGGGATTTGGACCCAGGATCTCCTGTTTACGAGACAGGCACTTTGACCGCTAAGCTACAGCGCCACCTCTTCCTGATTGTTCTCACATCATTTAGTAGTTTATTTTGCTTAATTGTTTAAAGGTAGAATGGAGAAACCAGCTCGAGTGCGCTAGAATTTGAAAATACACAACCAAAAAAAATCTTCCCCTTCCTTCAGACTTCTGTACAGAGCCCCTCCTCCAACACACACGAACGCGCACATGACCAATGAGGGCACGGGATAAGTTTGTGCACAGATGGAAGGCTGACAGGCAGGTAGGCCATCCAATTACTTTAGCCGGGCCGGCTCAGATGATTGGTCGTGCTTTTTACAGCGCTACGGCTTCCACAGATGATATTTTGTTATGTATTTATTGTCAAAGCATTTCATATATTCATTGCTATCGGGATGTTAAGAGCATTCCCTGGAATATAACAAGTGTTTCTGAAGTGAATTACCTACCCCACCTTAAACTTAGCCTATTCTCTTGCACCTCTCTCATACACGTGTTCAAGGCTGTACAATTTTGA
>NW_011334101.1:0-2603 GCF_000735185.1 Notothenia coriiceps
CTCCTCACACACACTCACTCAGCCTTATCTTTTCTCAGCCGCAGCTCCGTGGATCTCCACTCACAGTTCGCCACACACTCACGTGTGTGTGTGTGGCCTGAGCTCCGCGGTGTCGCGGTGTCTCGCAGACCCCACGCAGCAACCAGGAAACGACACCAGTAATCCAGCTCACACTGTCCGCTCCTCGAGCCTCAAAGGGCGGAGCAGCGAGCCCCGCAACGTCACGGCACCCAGACCCCACGCAGCATTCTCATCTGTTTGTCATTACTGGTGTCATTTTCTAGCTGCTAACAAACGCCATTGTAAGACATAATCATGTTCAGCTGTAACGGTGGTGGACTCATCAGAACAGAGTGGGTGAGCTGACCAATCAGAGCACACTGGGCTCACAGGGGGGGGGGCAGGAGCTCCAACAAGCCCTGTGGGACAGAGAGTGAAAACACATACTATACAGAGATGCTGGATGAGAAACCAATGTGAGTTTGGAAAATTGAACTGTGTAAATCTATTCTAGTAGACCTCAACAATGGAATTATGATCAGTAGAAATGGCCAGAAACAGTGCAGCGGAAATTTCAAACGAATCATTAAAAAGCAAAGAGAATAAAATAAACATAAAACAAGCTAATATAGAAGCACAGGTATACAATACATTGAAATGTTCCAGATTGTAAGATATGAATAGTTCAATTGAAAGCATCGGCAAAAGGAAAGACTTAAGCCTGGATTTAAAAATAGTGAACAATAGATTACAATCATAATCAACATATTTTACGACATAGCATTTCATATTTGATACATTAGTGGGGAATGGGTCCTCTCTTAATCATCTTCCCATATGTCGATTACTTTTCAACAGGAAAGATTACGATGAAATTGATGCCGAAACTATGACTGTAGCCTATATGGTATTATAGATGATACCATGTGCTCAAGTGATTATGGTGATTGTGATCAAGGATCAAAAAGCTTCTTAAAAAATAATCCCTACTCCAAATGCCGATTAAATAATTAGCTCATAATACAGTAGACCTCTTAAGAGTGGTTAAATTAGTGTTATCTCTGAATTAGTGATACAGCTACTGTAGTTTTAGCATTTTCAATATACAATTACCTCATCTTAATTTTCAAATGTAAAACAATTGAAATAATATTAATACTATTTATTATTTGGGAATGTCTTTTTGAATTCACCTCATCATTAAAATAGTCAGGTTTAGGACTTTATTGATGTTTTTTTCAACTATGTTTTTGTATGCAGCTAGTTTCTTTGTTTCCTTCTTCATGGTTTCTGTTTTTAGTCATGCCAACTTATAACTTCTCTCTTTGAGAAGGGAGGGAAATGTCAGCTTTGAGATTAGAGCGTGTATTTATGTGAAGGAGCAGAACTGCAACGCTTTCATCTTTTTATTTTCAGAAGTACTGGATTCTTTGTTTATTCCAAAAATTCATTATTGGTGCTGACAGAACCGTGAACACATTACGTCCTGTGCACCAGTTCTTTTTTCCCACCTCCTACCACCACTGGTTGTTCAGAAAGGTAAATGCAGAGGCTTTCTCAGTTGGTTAAAGATATCATTTGGCAACAGAGAAGAGCAAAATATAAACTTGAGAAAGTCTCGCCTTGCAGTCTGGAACTGTGACAGGGTACATTTTGAGTGTGCTGGATGGTAGTTGTGAGATTTTAAATAGTGGTTTTAGGATATTTGCTCTGAATTTTGTCTGAAAAGGTCAAAAAACCTGAAGTGTACTTTAGTCTTATTATAAAGAAAATTGTTATTTGCAGACACGTTTTCAGAACATTTCATCCCCTTTTCTGGCTTTTTTTATTTATTTAACCTTTATTTAACCTTTATTTAACCCGATAAAAAAGCATTGAGATAAAATCTCATTATCAAGGCTGACCTGGCCAAGAAGGCAGCAACGTTACACATAACACAAACATATAAAATACAGAGAACATAACTAAGAAAACAAAAGACAAAAAAGCAGTCACTACATTGTGCACATTTGGACAGTAAGAAAGGTGCACTACTTATTACTGCAAGAGCAGCTGGTGGTAAGGACCTCAGACAACTTCAATTTAAAACAAGCTATAGGGATAAGTGCCGCCGTCAGTTTGAGGCGTGATTGAAGGTCATTCCAAGACCAAGGACCATAATAAAAAAGACTCTCTTTGGACCCTGTTTACTCATCATTATGTCTTTCCTGCAGATTCAGAACAACCTAAAAAGAACCGTAATGTAATATTATTCTTCACCAATTTCTTGTTTGTCTTCCTTACCGGCAGACTATGGCTGCAATAACAGTCGACTTAAAACGGCTTTTCTTTGTCTTTTTGCTCTTGCTCACATGCCAGGGTCTAGACAAAGACGATAATTGGCATTGCAAGAGGTTGCATCAACCTTCTGATGAACAAGTGCTTACATGGCCGTGCACCATTGTATAATATACTCACAAGCCACAGCACCATTATGTTTAGACCTTGTTTTCGGATTGAAACAGGTGAAGCTATTCATATCTCGCAGTGTTTCCCCATACATTGATTTATTTGTGTCATTAACAACGCAACACAGAGCAACAAGAACGTTGTCTATAGTAGCC
>NW_011334102.1:0-6426 GCF_000735185.1 Notothenia coriiceps
GGTGTGTGTGGGGTGGGGTGACTGTGTGTGTGTGTGAGGGTGTGTGTGGGTGTGGCCTAGCATTACTATACTTGTGGGGACCTAAATCTGTTTACACAGTCACGTGTGGGGGCTCGCTTCCCTTATGGGGACAAATTGGAGGTCCCCATGAGGGGAATCATTCATTTTAGAGCGAAGACTTGGTTAGGGTTAGGGTAAGGTTAAGGTGAAGGTTAGGGTTAGGATTAGGGTTAGGCATGTGTTGGCTATGGTTAAGGTTAGGATAAGTCTCCAGGAAATGCATGTAAGTCAATGTAATGTCCCCTGAAGTGATGTATACATGGTGTGTGTGTGTGTGTGTGTGTGTGTGTGTGTGTGTGTGTGTGTGTGTGTGTGTGTGTGTGTGTGTGTGTGTGTGTGGCCTAGCATTAATATACTTGTGGGGACCTAAATCTGTTTACACAGTCACGTGTGGGGGCTCGCTTCCCTTATGGGGACAAATTGGAGGTCCCCATAAGGGGAATCATTCATTTTAGAGCTGAAGACTTGGTTAGGGTTAGGGTTAGGGTTAGGGTTAGGGTTAGGCATGTGTTGGTTATGGTTAAGGTTAGGATAAGTCTCCAGGAAATGCATGTAAGTCAATGTAATGTCCCCTGAAGTGATGTATACATGGTGTGTGTGTGTGTGTGTGTGTGTGTGTGTGTGTGTGTGTGTGTGTGTGTGTGTGTGTGTGATGTTTAATGGCAGTGTTAATATTTGATGCTGAGCGTGTCGGAGGCCGTGCAGCAGGTGTCTCTGCAGGGGGATCAGAGGACCGATGCAGACGCTCCGCCTAGAAGCAGTTTGACACTGAAGTGATGTTATGAGATCTTTAGTGAGCGGGCTCTCAGGAGATCTGAGGGAGCGTCATTCTGCAGAGAGGGGGACAGAGAAACATGAGACGCTTACACAAGACATAGTCCGTTTGGCCAGGAAGAATCAATATATCAAACACTCTTTTGGTTTTCTATTAAGAATCAATCAGAATCAGAAACAGGTTTAAGGTGGGTTTACACGTACAAGGAATTTGACTTGGTGTCATGGTGTATAAAAACAAGAATTAAAAACAAAGGTAGAGAACTAGCAAAAATATTAAAAATAATTACAAATATATAGTAAAATATATGATATGTGATGATATAAGATACTGATGTGCAGTCTACAGATTTCAAATGAAAGCATACCCAAAGAGGGACATGTGTGGAAAAAGCACAGGGAAATCAACTGGAAAGAATTTTTTTATTTTTTAGAAGCTTAAAAAATAAAATGTATAAGACAAACAGTGTTTTGTCAAGGCCCTCATCTTTTCCTTCTCCTGTCTATCTGACGCTCTCCTATCCAATAATAATAAAGGCAAAGAGACCAAAACTCACTCTTTAAAACATGCTCTCTTTACGAGATGCAGGACCTTGAAAGTCATTATAAACTTTAAATTAGAGGAATAATGGAAAACTCAAGATAATAATTAAATAAATCTGCACTTATTGTTTGTCTTTGCAGTGTTTTGTGAGATTGATCAAGCATGTGTCTTGTTAGTGAATAATTTGCTTAGGTATTCAACCTTCGACACAGTTCATCGTTTTCTCCTCTCACTGTCTCCTTTCCCGTGGCATAGGTCTACGGCCTTGGGTGTTGCTGCTATCTCTTAAGGAGGGGCCGCTTGGGCGCATTGTTGTTGCCAGTCTGTGACCGAGCACAAGCCGCCATGAGGTAGTTTACTGTTCAGGGACGAAGGTTCCCTGGCGCACATTCTTTCCTATGGAAGAGAGCTCTAGTTAGATTCAGGGTCCATGATTGTTTAGTCTCACTGATAAAGAATGTTGATTATTACACTCTGAACTAGTTAAAACCTTGAGCTGCAGAACAGCTCTTCAGAATTGGTTTGGCAACCGCTGTGTCAACTCGTGACACACAACCTGTCTCGTCAATTCTCCGTCCGTAACTCCAAATAAACCCTAAGTGTTTGCCATCAAAGCTCCAGCTCTCCTCGTGTCTCTCTGAGTCCTGTTTCCAATTTGCTTCAGAAGAAACAGAGATGACATTTTTTTCTCACAACTTTTCCTGGTTTCTGAGGTTTACCATTTTGTAGGCACGGAGCATTTCAAGGCTGAAATTATGAACCAGACATATGACTCTATTAAATATATATTTTCTACAGATTTGCTCTCTGAAGAGGACCTGAATAAGCTGACAGAAATAACTGGATGTGCAAGACAAGTCACTTTTCCTTCATGCCGCACAACACCAAACCTCAACGCGTATCGCACAGTCACAGGCGTCTGCAACAACTTGTAAGAGAAACATAAATGTTTTTTGAAAAAATGCACTTTTTAATCTAAGAAGCATTTTCATTTATTTTGACTTCTGAAACACCATATTGGACAAAAATACATGTATGTCAAAAGAAATTGTATTTTTCATTCCATAAAGCAATCTGTGTCGATTTAGTGGACACTTGCTAGGTCTACTGTATGAGAGCAATTGTGGCTTACATTTTAAGGGGAAATTCTTTTGAAATCCACCTAAACATCTTGAGCCAAACAACACAGGAGATGTGTAAACCTAGGATTTCTCAGGCAGCGTTTCCAAACATGACCGTTTTCTGTTTGCTTTTAGAAAAAACCCGCGCCTCGGATCCTCCAACACCCCTTTAGCCCGCTGGCTTCCTGCTGAGTATGACGACGACATCTCCCAACCGAAGGGCAGGGACAGAACTCGAAAATTCAACAACTTCTTCCTCCCACTGGTACGACGTCAAATCGTAAACACTCACCTTGATTAATATACGTAAATGCAGATTTTAATTAAAACCAAGTTGTCCTCCACCTTCAGGTGCGACAGGTGTCCAACCGCATACTGCACACAACAAACGCAGGCGTGGTCAACGACCGAGAATACCCTCACTTTGTGTCCGCTTTCGGTCAATGGTCTGGACACGATATGGTCTCCACGGCCTTCTCCCCCAGCATCCGCTCCTTCAGCAACGGCATCAACTGTGACACGAGTTGTGAAAAAACTGAGCCATGCCTGCCCATCATGGTCGGTTTGAATGCTCAAAAATAAATATATACATGTTGTTTTCACTTAAAATCTTCCCACCATAACTCTTGGACTCTTACAATCAGCTTCCTCCCGGCGACCTCCGCTTGCACACCGGCCCAAAAAGCTGCATCCCTACGTTCAGAGCGGCCCCTGTTTGCGGTTCAGGATATTCCGCCTACAATTTTGGCGGGGAACCTAAAAAGAGAGAGCAGATGAGCGCGGCGACGGCCTTCCTGGATATGAGCCAGGTATACGGCTCCGAGGAACAGCTCGCCAAGTTTCTCCGAGATCCCGACAGTGACGGCGGTTTGCTGCGCGTCAACCCCGAGTTCAGAGACAACAAACGTGAGCTGCTGCCCTTCCACCCTAGCCAGGGTAATTTTTGCGCCACTCGCAAGAAGATCACCAACGACACCGAAGCCAAAGAGGTGCCCTGTTTCCTCGCAGGTAAGTCTCTTCCTGTCACTAATGGCTCTAAATGCAACATTTTAATGGCTTAATAGCCAATAGCTTAGTTAACACTTTTCTATATACAACCACATTAAGGTGATATATATGTCTTATAAATCATTTTTTCAATACTTATATTGTAATGCAGAGGTGTGTCTTATCTTGTAATTAAGTGTCCATATAAGTAAGTATATATAAATATACTGTATAAGTATCTTGAAGACTTAAAAAATAAAATATTCACTACAACAATGCATCATGTGTGAATTTAAATAATTTCTAGTATCAAAGAAAAAGAACATATTGTTTTCACTACATTAAAGATATAATAACTAAGCTAAGAAGAATAGAAAGTAATTTATAGTAGAGGTAAATAAGCAAATGTTCCCTTTTTTAAACCTCTTCATGCCTATGTATGAAACTATTAGGACATGATGTTTGTAAAGCCAATATTTTTAAAGGACATAAACTCCTCTGATCAACTATCTAATGGGTACATTTCTGTCTGTAAGGTGACTCCCGCTTGAACGAGAACCTCGCTCTCACATCTCTTCACATTCTGTTCCTGCGTGAGCACAACCGCCTGGCCCGGGAGCTGAAGAAAATAAACCCGCAGTGGGACAGCGAGACGCTCTACCAGGAGGCCCGCAAAATCCTGGGGGCTTACTCACAGGTAGCAAAACCTGGGGGTCACTCAGATTATATATTCCTATCCTTACAACAACATGTTTCACGGAAAATCGACCTCTGTCTCTCCCAGTTGTTTGTGTTCAGGGACTATCTGCCTCGCATTGTGGGTCCTGATATAATGTATAGACAGCTTGGCCAGTACCCAGGCTACAATGCTCACGTGGACCCCAGCATCGCCAACGTCTTCAGTACAGCAGCTCTCCGCTTCGGCCACTTGACCATCCAGCCAGTCTCTTTCCGTCTGGGTGAAAACTACAGGGAGAACTCCAGTTTACCCTCCATGCCTTTGTTCGAGGCCTTCTTCACCCCCTGGAGGGTCGTCTTCGAGGGTGAGTTTTACAGAGAGCAGTGGAGTAACATATCAAATAGAAATGCAACTATAAGTCAAACAAAAAAAGTGTCTAAGGACAGAAAAATAACATTCAATTTACTGCTAAAGTACTTTTTCATGCAATAATGGCAGAGAATGCTGTTTTCAGCTTCTCAAATCTGTCAATCTGTCACCCTAACTTCTATTTAAATATCTCCAGGGGGCCTTGACCCCCTGCTCCGTGGTCTGATTGGTAGTCCTGCTAAGCTGAACACTCAGGATCACATGATGGTGGACGATCTGAGGGAGCGCTTGTTCCAGTTTGCGTTGCAACTGACTTTGGATCTCGGTTCTCTCAACATGCAGAGGGGGCGTGACCATGGCTTGCCTGGTACATCCTTCACTTCCCTCATATCATCCTTCTCTGATGTTTCTTTCTTTCTTATTGTCCTCATCCACTATTTGCTTACCCGATGATTTCTCCTCTAGGCTACAACGCCTGGCGCAAGTTCTGTGGCCTGTCTCAGCCAGGAACCAGGCAGAGCTTGCTCGGGTCTTGAACAACGCCGGCCTGGCCCGTAGGCTGCTTCAGCTCTACGGGACCCCCGCCAACATCGACGTCTGGATGGGAGGCGTGGCGGAGCCGTTTGTCCGTGGCGGCCGTGTGGGGCCTCTGTTTGCCTGCCTCATCGCATCACAGTTCCAGAGGATCCGCCAGGGGGACAGGTCAGTGTCCATGTAGATAATAACATGTGAATCACATTTAGTTCTGATTTCTAACAATCTACATTTATATAGTGTCACAGGTTACAGTATATTTGTTTTGTTGATGAACTGTTAAATTGTACATGTACTTACATTCATGCCTATGTTGAGCATTAGATTTTCAAAATGTATACATATATATAAAAAAAATGGGTCTGACATAATAAATGGTGTAATATATTTATATCAAATGCCAGATGCACAATCATGAAAATAAATGCTTTACAAACACATGATCTGCTGACTGTAGTCTGTTGTTTGATATGATCAGGCTGTGGTACGAGAACCAGGGCGTGTTCTCCCCGGCTCAGAGAGCGGCTCTGTCCACCTCCACCATATCCAGGATCATCTGCGACAACACCGGCATCTCGACTGTCCCTACCGACGCCTTCAGCGTCATCTCAAACCGCAACAGACGTGTCCGTTGCTCCAGCATCCGACGCCTGAACCTGTCCGCCTGGAGGGACAGGTGCAGAGGTGAAACAACCACAGGGTCCAAATTACTAATCGGAATTAAGACATTTCTCCTAACTGTATTTTTTCATTCCGCTTTTAACCAGGTGTTTTTATTTCTTCTTCTTGACTGTCTTAACCCTTCTTCATATGTGGTGTTTGGTCCTGCAGGTCCGGGTGATAACTGTAGAGGTGTCGGGGAAGAAGAGGTTGGTTTTAAGCACTAACACGTTGCAGTCATATTTTAAGAGCAGAATGAAGCCAAATGAAAGTTCACATTCAGATCAAGCAACACCTGTAGTTCTTAACTTTTTGACATCTTGGTGAAGGTGTTACTCCAAAAACTAAAAACATTCAGGGTTTACTGATATTTGCAAATAAATAAAAAACTCCTTAAATGTTAATGCTGTTATATTTGTTTAACTTCTAAATTGTCTGGATGTTCAGGCTGTAAACGACCTAGAGGAAACCCAGGAACCCCAGGAACCTCAAGAGCCAAAGTCTCCCCAGGCACATCAGGAACCTCAAGGGTCCCAGGTTTCCCAGGAACCTCAAGTACCCCAGTCTCCCCAGGCACATCAGGAACCTCAAGGGTCCCAGGTTTCCCAGGAACCTCAAGTACCCCAGTTTCCCCAGGCACATCAGGAACCTCAAGGGTCCCAGGTTTCCCAGGAACCTCAAGTACCCCAGTCTCCCCA
>NW_011334102.1:6547-9798 GCF_000735185.1 Notothenia coriiceps
CCAGGAACCTCAAGTACCCCAGTCTCCCCAGGCACATCAGGAACCTCAAGAGCCCCAGGTTTCCCAGGAACCTCAAGTTCCCCAGTCTCCCCAGAGACATCAGGATCCTCAAGAGCCCCAGGTTTCCCAGGAACCTCAAGTTCCCCAGTCTCCCCAGAGACATCAGGATCCTCAAGAGCCCCAGGTTTCCCAGGAACCTCAAGTTCCCCAGTCTCCCCAGACACATCAGGAACCTCAAGTTCCCCAGTCTCCCCAGGAACCTCAAGTTCCCCAGTCTCCCCAGACACATCAGGAACCTCAAGAGCCCCAGGTTTCCCAGGAACCTCAAATACCCCAGTCTGCCCAGGAACCTCAGGATGTGAGGGGACTCCAGGACAACGAGGTAGTCTATTTTGTTTATTTTTACTTTATAATACTCATCAAGTCAAAATAAATGAAAACAACACATATTTACCCAACACATTTAAAAAACAAAAAAAACGTAACCTCAGTATCTTCATTGAAATTTCAACAATTCAATCCGTGACTGATCAATTTAAAACCATTTCCCAGGCAGTGGTCGAGTTAAACATTCTTGTGCACAGACAAATCCTCAGCCGTTTTCAATTTAGTTCTGACGGCTGAACTGAATTATCAGCCCCAGATCAGCCAATGTTTGGAAGTCGGAACATTTTTATTTACTGATAAAAGAAAACGGCTTGAAAGGAAGGAAATCCCGTGGCATGTGCTACCTGTGAAACAACGGTGCCATAGCAACGAAACGAGACTCACTGTGAATTACCTCTTTTTTTGTCATTTTTATTTAAAAAAGACGGACAATTACAGGAAATACTTGTTTAATGCATCATCTGGTAACAGGTGTAATTGTTCTTTAGCTATTCTAAAAGACAACGAAGAAACCCTTAAGTTTTTATGAGAGATTTCTTTAACCGAACTGTGTGTCATGTTTTATAAGATGATCTTCAAAAAAACTACTAATTACTACAACAAATTATAAACAGTTAATTTATTCAAACGTTTTTAAAAGTATTAAGTAGTAGACAAATGCAATACTCAAGTATCTCGAAAGGGTAATTAAGTACAGGTTTTGAATACATGGGCTATGTTTCAATTCACCTCTGGATAGTTCATAACATAGCAGCAGGTCATAAATGTATTTCATCAAGGAAGCAGAGTAATCTATACTTTTGTTCCTCTGCAGATCCATTAGCATCAAACATAAAAAAAGACCAGCTGCCAGCTCTTCCCAGCAATGCTTCACTGTCAAACTCTGCCTTCTCCGTCCGCCTGGGCGAGTACAGCCCCTCCTCAGAGAGAATCATCCGTTTCCAAGAGTTCATCTACAACAAACGGGGCCACTACAGCACAGAGACGGGCCAGTTCACCTGCGTCATCCCCGGTGCTTATCAATTCAGCTTTCTCTGCAAATCCTTCCTCAGTTCAGGAAATGTAGACCTGATTCGTAACAATAAGGTGGCGCTGCGCAGCTTCAAGGTTTTTCTGGGAGGTCTGCACATGTCAGCAGGGGACATGCTGCTCTGGCTCGGGGCGGGGGACAAAGTGTGGCTGGAGACGAGTGGCGGGACGGTCACAGTGGCGGAGCTGGGGGGTGGCTGAAAGTGGCCACGGCCACCCCCAGCTGAATCCTGGCCACCCTATTGGCCACCCCAAACACCCTTTCCACGGGCCCCAAACTATTTTAGAACATTAAGAAAAAAATGTTTAAGTAACCTTTCATCATTCATCAAGAATGAACATTAATAGGATGTTATATTGATAATGTACTCACTAAACTTACAATTCATTTAACTTATTTTCTTCCAAAAGTTAATTATCCAAAGCCTCTGTACACCCCCTTCTATTTACATGTAATGGTTTGGTCCTGCCTCCAAACGCGGTGCAGCACCGCCAGCACTTTCTAGCAGAGAGTGAGAGCATGTTAGGAGCAGGGATGCTAGTACTTACGTGTGAACCATGTCTCAACGACTAACAAAGTCAAGCTTTCAAAAGAGAAAAGAAAGGAGAGAAAGACAAGAGAGAGGGACTAAAGGGCGACAGTATGTCACCCAGTTTTTCAAAGAAAATGTGGGTGTGGTCTATGAGTGGTGGAAATGTGTCTTTTAGCTACGCGTAGTCCATTGTAAATAATAATTGTTATGTTTTTTTTCTTCCTAAGCTGACATTAAGTACTGTTAATATCTATACGGGTTTTTAATTTCACTCCTCTTTTAGCTGACATTTAGTAAATGCAGGTACATTTTTAGCAGCTATTCATACTAAATCAGTTGTCCCTCTCCCTGGTGCCAGGACCAACAGATCCATCTTCAGGCTCAGCAGCCCTGTCCCCCCATAATGCTGAACCTGAACCAGCTTTTCTCCCAACTGAAGGAGGTGAGCAGCATTGTGTTGAATGTCATGCCACTTAACATGTCTGAAGGGAGACTGGAATACAATACATATATATATATATATCAAAACAAAAAGCTAACATCTCATTTAAGAAAAACACAGTATTTTTCCACACATTTAAGTTATATTTATTTGGATTTATGCATTCATGTTGAGAATGTTCCATTCATAAATGTTATTATTAAAAAGGCATTTACACCATAAAAGATTACTATTGAGATATATTGTCAGGAATGTTAGTCTTATATCAAATAGTGAATTCTACTGCAGCAGAATGTTGCACGTCTGCACAGTTTTATATTTTCACAGCTCAGTGTCAGTAAATATTGTGCGGTTAGTATTGGACTACAAGATAGATGCAAGCCTGTACAGGTAGAGTTATTTAAAGAATAAATGAGTTGGTTGGGTTCTGGAGGTGTGGTTACAGCAATTGTGCTTGTTTGGCGTGGCCTGGGCCTGGTGGTGGGGCCCAATGTGATATCTTTTCATGGGGCCCAAAATTCCTGGCGTGTATGGCCAGAGGGCAGGACCTATAACACATGTACTACCCAATAGCATTGTGAGGCTGAACAAAAGGACCTTTTGACTATGTAAATGTAGTCTTTAAAAAAAACAAAACATTTACTGACTTTTTTAGGATAGCTTCAAGTAATGTTGTAAAATTACAACTGGGGGCCTTACAGGGTTAAGGGCTATTGTTTATTGTTATTTACTTTAAAGATGTTTTATTCTTAACCTATCATTTGAATTTGAAAACTCTTATTTAAATGATGTGTGTGTGTGTATTCCTGATGATACACTGAGAGAATGAGCTCATAGTGCTGCTGATTTACCATAAGCTA
>NW_011334103.1:0-7066 GCF_000735185.1 Notothenia coriiceps
TATTGTGTATTATCTAAGAATAGTGATAATGTATTTGCCAAACAGTGCCTTTTGTTGTGTCTCGTCAAATGTGTTGGTTATGTTTATGTATTATGTCTGTAATTTCGTGTATAGTCAGGTTTTCATGTTATTTCACGTCATGTCATGTCTGTCTATTTATGTAATTTCATCTCTAGTCAAGTCCCTGTGTTTCATGTCATGTCTCGTTTTCCATTTCCTGTCTTATTTTGTACTTACCTCTTGTCTCTCATTTCAGGCCCTGTTACTTCCTCCCTTTGTGTGTTTTCCCGCCATTGTCAGCGTCTGCCCCACCCCTGATTGTTTCCACCTGTTCCCACTCACCTCATGTTTAAATAGTCCTGTCTCCCCCTGTCCTGTGTCAGTTCGTCTTGTTTGTTTCCATGGATGGTCGTGCCAGGCTTCATCCAAGAGAGGATCATTTCCAGTCTAGTCAGGTTTTGTTATTTTGTTATTTTTTGCAGACTTAAATTAATCTTAAATTCTCTTTTTGTTACGCTTGTTTTTTCCTCCTTGTGAGCGCTTTTTGTTTAATCCAGTACCTACTCTGTTAAGAGGGATTTTCTGTTTGCTTGAAATTAAAAATACATTTTTTGCTCCATTCAAGACTGTCTCTGTGTCATGCATTTGGGTTCTCCAGTTTGTGTTAAGGTCGTGACAGGATGTGCTGTTGTTTGCAATTGCCATATTTTTTTTATATGCATTTAAAAAAAAGACGCTAAGATCAAATAGAAGGCTGTTATACTATATATCTGCATTCAACACTCCGGTGGAAAATGAAGCCTTTATTTGTGACACTGTGCAGTTTTCACAGGAGTGTCTTTGATGGGCAAAGGATATTATGTTGTAAGAAGACTTTACAAAGCAGACATTGGAGAGTGGAGCGGATATTGATTGATTGATCTGTTATATTCTATAGCTCAATACAATGCAATACAAAGGGGCTTTATTGGCTTGACCACATTTCAAACATATTATTGCCAAGGTTCTCTATCTCAGAGATTATCATATAAATGAAGGATGATTGATCCCAAGTCTTTCTTATTATTATAGGATGATGAAAAATGATTTGATGTCACATGCTGAAAAGGGTTTCATGCAAACACACAAAGCTACAAAATAAAAGCTACTCTTATTTTAAACAAAGAATATGTCTTTGAGAGGAAGCCCAATGATTTTCCCCTAATAAAATGAGAGCACACAATAAAAATAGTTTTTCTGTCTGATAGAGCAGGAGAATTATCCTCAGAAATGAGGAAAATACCTGGAAATTGTGAATCCCCCTCTCAGATGATTACCTCACATTTGTTGGTATATAAATGTATGACTGCTGAAAGTGTGACATTATGTAAGTCTTTTTTTCCATTTCATGTTGTCATTTTGGAGTTTATGACATTCTCATCTCGTCTACCTTTTGGGTTGAACTTTGGCAAAATAAAAACACACCTGATTTTATACAGATCTTTTGTTCTACAAATGGGTGATATGGAGTTGCCAGCCTCTTCGTCAAGAGATATGCTCTTTCTTACTTTGTGTACTTCTTTACTTACATGTTCTATGCATAGGTGCATACCAATGCGAAATATGTCAAAATGCACTGCTGTAGAATTACCCTGATGGTGCACTTATCTTTTTTTTCATCTCCTGATACTTTTCGTCCTTGGGTCGCTATCCTCTTCCATATTTTTCATTTAGTTTTTCCAGTTACTTGAGCTTCCAATAATAATCTAGATGCTTCAGTAATGAACAATTACAGGCCCATATCAAACCTGCCATTTCTAGGTAAAATCATTGAAAAAGTTGTTTTTCAACAGTTGAGTAATTTCTTGCATTTAAATAACTGTTTCGATGAGTTCCAGTCAGGCTTTCGTCCAAAACAAAGCACTGAGACTGCTCTTTGTAAAGGTCTTCAATGACATCCACTTAAACACAGGGGCAGAACTTCAGTGTTAGTATTATTAGATCTCAGTGCTGCGTTTGACAATGTTGACCACAACATATCACTCGACCGACTAGAAAACTGGGTGGGACTTTCGGAAACAGTTCTAAATTGGTTTGAATCCTAAGCCCCAAGCCTGTTTTTCAGGTTTCAGGCTCGAAAATGACACTCCCAGAACAAATGACCATATCTTCCCTTCTAAAAGGGTTAAATTAATAATCTTGTTTTCAAAGTAATGATAAACCTGTGAGTTGGATGTAGAAAAGTCAGAATCAATATAGATGTTAAATTCAGATTGAACATGGTGAAAAACTGTAAATTATAGTGTCCACCCAAAAAATATGTTGTACTTATATTGAAAAAACTAACCTTGGATGATGGGTTAGTAGACTAAAAGCTTTCGGAATCCAAAGTACAACATATAATAAGTACCCTGTATCAAGATTGATGTAAAACAAGTGATATTTGACCTTTTTAGACAGATTTAGCAAAAGAAACCCTCTTCTGGGGCCATTTGGGTGGATTTCCCATATCTCTGGCCCCCCTTCTTCGATTTTGACATGTGACATCTCTTTCTGATCGTTAGAGCCAATAGAATCGAAGGGAAATCGTCCCGCACACACTCATGTTAAAAACAAAGATGGCGTCTTCGCGCTACAGAGCCTAGAAATGGCCTGCTCTACTTTTTTAAAATTGAATTGCAGTTTTATAAAAACTTTGTTTCAATAGGTAAATACACATCTGAGTTGACAAATATGACATGTGGGGTACCTCAAGGCTCCATCTTGGGGCCTCTTCTCTTTAACATCTACATGCTACCACTAGCTCAGATAATGAAGAACAACAAAATAAGTTACCATAGCTATGCAGATGACACACAAATTTACGTAACAATTTCATCAGGAGACTATGCTCCAATTCAAACACTGAGTAAGTGCATTGAACAAATCAATGACTGGATGTGTCAGAACTTTCTCCAATTAAACAAAGACAAAACTGAGGTAATGGTTTTTGGAGCCAAGGCAGAATGTATAAAAGCTAGCGCTGAGCTTCAGTCTGCAATGTTCAAAACAACAGATAAAACCAGAAATCTAGGTGTAGTCATGGACTCTGACCTGAGTTTCAACAGTCACATTAAAACAGTTACTAAATCAGCTTACTATCACCTAAAGAACATATCTATAGGATTAAAAGACTAATGTCACAGCAGGATTTGGAAAAACTTGTCCATGCTTTTATCTTCAGTAGACTGGACTACTGTAATGGTGTCTTTGCAGGTCTCACTAAAAAATCTATTAGAAAGCTGCAGCTAATTCAGAACGCTGCTGCTCGAGTCCTCACTAACACGAAGAAAGTGGATCACATCACTCCTGTTCTGAAGTCTTTACACTGGCTTCCTGTGTGTCAAAGAATAGATTTCAAAATACTGCTGCTGGTTTATAAAGCACTGAATGGTTTTGGCCCAAAATACATTTCTGACCTACTGCTAAATTATGAACCATCCAGATCTCCCAGGTCTTCAGGGACTGGTCAGCTTTCTGTCCCCCAAGTCAGAACTAAACATGGAAAAGCAGCGTTTAGTTATTATGCTCCAAATATCTGGAACAAACTCCCAGAAATCTGCAGGTCCGCTGCAACTCTTACTACTTTTAAATCCAGACTAAAGACTTTTCTTTTTGCCGCTGCTTTTAATTGAACTATTCACATCTTAAACTGCACTGTAACTTTTATCCATGTATTTTTTCTTTTAATGTTTATTTTATTATCTTTTCTTTTTAATGACTGATTTTAAATGCAATTTTCTTAATGTCTTTCATTTTTTGTAAAGCACTTTGAATTGCCTTGTGTTGAAAGGTGCTATATAAATAAACTTGCCTTGCCTTGCCTTGCCTTGCCTTCCACACTCAAACTTTTCGAACACTTCTATTACCAACAATTGGCATCTTGTTGCGGCACTAGCCACAAAGTTCCTCTAATGAACAACACGCTTCACAAATACATGTTTGTTTTTTTACTATCTAATAAATGTACCACTGTAAATGGTCTGGAAATAAGCCTACGTTGATCTCATTTGGTTAACTGTAGAGTCTGTAATAATTAGCAACAGCAAACGATAGCATTGGTAGCTAGCTAGCTTGATGATAAATACAATTTTTAAAGCTTGTAAAGACGGGCTTTTCAGACACTCCATCCTCCTATTCCTGGAATAATGAATTACAAGCCAATAGCAACACAGCAGGATCTGACTAAAATAAAAACAAAGCCATGGCTTTTGGATAGTAAAATATTATTTCCAAATTCAGATGATAAATGTAGCATTGATGCTTGTTAAGAGACGATGAAGAGCAGCAAGCAGACAAACTAAAGAGCAGAGGTGTTACAACAGGCAGTGTGTGTTGCTAGTGTTTCACAAAAATACGCAAAGCAAACACATAAACACAAACACACTCACCAACCTTCTTACGCCGACTTTTCCTTATTCAAGTAAAAAAACTATCAAAAAATGTCTTTAGCCTAATCGATACAATGGATGCATCTCCGTCTTCTGTCTGCTGACTGTTAAACCCTACGAGAGGGTTAGTCTTCTAAGTATTTTATAGACAAACAAGTATTTCAGAATCATAGCCAATCCATTGGTGGTCCTAAGCCTTGAAACACCTCTTAAAATAATGGGCTAAAAACTTGTCTGCAAACTTCGAAGGCCTTTTTCTCAAGCATTCCTCACTCAACATTTCCAGCACTTCTATTACAATTGGCATTTTGTTGTGGCACTAGCCACTACGTTGCTCTAATGAACACCACACTTCACAAATACAATTATTTTTTTTACTATTTAATGAATGTACCACTTTACATGGCCTGAAAATAAGCCACTATTTTTCTAAGAATCGTGTCTTGAGAACATATTTTGCTAAATATATGGAGAACGAAAACAATAAGGACATTATCAGAAAGCTTAGTATTTCCAACAGTGTTGGTAACTCAAAATGTGTTTCTGGGTTGAAGTGACTAATTTTGATAGAGCCGGTCATGGAGTGAGATTCTGACATATGCCTGTGTAAGAATCTGTTTAAAGCCAGTGTGACATTGTCGACTCCACTTCGAGCGATATAATTACTAACAAAGCACTTATAAGGACTGGCTTATCTAAAGCCAGTTGAGTAGCACTTGAAATGTTTTAGCTCTATGAAACCTGATGTACTTATATGATTCTGTTTTCTTCAAGTTTGTATCTTGTTGGTCGAACGCACTTATTGTAAATCGCTTTGGATAAAAGCGTCTGCTAAATGCAATGTAATGTAATTGTTATTGAAACACTTTAAATGAACAATGACTCCATCTCAGAAAAAAGTTAACCTAATTATTAAACTAGTATCCCAAACCCTTTCTGCTTTAGTGCTCTAACGTCTGATCTTGTGAACCGCTAGCAACAAGGAAGCCCATTCACTAGGCACCTGTCGATATTCAATAACCTTTTCAATCTATTTCCAGACAATGTCATGCACAGCACTCATGCTCCTAAGCTGTTTAATTGTTTTCAGTTAGTGAAAAACACATCGAAAAAATCAAGCTGTTCAAGGCGATTCACTTTCACAATTGCAGGGTCGATGAACAAAGAAATAAAATATGAATCAGAATTAATAGAAGTGCTGGGGTGTGCAGTGTCGTGGCACCTGTGCTGCCGTTTTCTGTTTTTGTTTACTGATCTGTTGTCTGTGGAATGATGATGGAGGTTAGATAGAAAGATGGATGGCAGGGTGCGGTGGAGGAGTGCGATGGGGGATGAAGATCATGCTGTGTGTCAGAGTCATGGTTCGTGTCACCATGGTGATTGCTTGCCTCCCGTGTTGACATGTCTCATGAATGAACAAGTAATGCAACCTCAGTGTAAAACGTGCACAGTGAATTGAAACGGAATTTGTCACTCTAATATGCGTATCTGTATGTGTGTTATGTTGTGTACATTCTAACAACCACGTCCCTCCACAATCCCTCGCCACGTCAAATAATCCCCTTTCTTATGCCAATATTTTCCCTGTTTCTGGATTGGACTGGCAGAGATAATCTGGGATTAGAGCGAGCAGTCAGGCCTGGTGTGTTCCTCATTCACTTAGACGGGGCAGACATGTTGAACAACAACAGGTCATTTGCTGCGGGCCTCGACACGTTCCATTACATATCATATCGGGGCAAAATCTGAGCAGATTTGGGCACTTTGCATGCTTAACCAAGAGCAAAATGAATGTGGATGCTGCCTGTTGGGTTGTAGAGGAGCAGCTGATTTAGCACTCAGCAAATACACTGAATGTCAACAGGCAGATATATGATTGACAGGCAAGATATTTATATGATCAGATCCAAGCTCTTTCTAAAACTGGGCGTACATTGTGACCTGATTTCTGAGCCGTACTTTTGCAGGCACATAAACTATCCATGTTTTCCTTGCCACTTGCAACACCATGTTAGGTGAATCTTTTAAAAATAAAAGCTTAACCCTAACCCTAACCCAGAAAACATCAACACTACAGATCCCTCAAATTTTTTAAGTATTGATACGATTCATACAACATGTATCCATTTTCCTCTGCTTCACCTACTTGTGTCTCATCAGGTAAAAAAGATGTCTGGAACAGTGGCGGCTGGTGCATTTTTTGCATGGGGGGCTCTACCATAGCTTTGTGAAGCACCTTGAGATGACGTTGTCTTTAAAGTGTACTATATAAATCAAATGTATTATTATTATTATTACCAAAATGTAAGCAAACTAATGGCGCTTCTCCACTGCAGGTTTTGGTGCGGCCGGGTTTGGGTCGGCCTGGCCCGGCTCACTTTAAGCTGCGTTTCCATTACAGTTAGTAACTGGGGTAGTAACTAGTAACAACGCAGTGTAGGCAGGGCGATCGGCTGTTCGGCGGGCGGAGCAACGCTGAGTAAAACTGCCGTGAGGGGATTTTATATGAATTAATCGTTTTTTTACCGATGCAAAGACGCTACGTAGGGCTGCACGATATGGGCCAAAATTCATATCTCGATATTTTTTAGCTGAATGGCGATATACGATATATATCTCGATATTTTTTCCGTAAAGTAAAAACAAAACAGACCTGT
>NW_011334104.1:0-5397 GCF_000735185.1 Notothenia coriiceps
AGTATTTTGGATTCAAGCCAAATCAACGAGGCCAACCTACGGACTTGAATGAGCCGGGCGGTGTGTCGCATTTGTTTAAAAAAGGTAGCGACAAAAGCAGGCAATACCACGCATTTTAAACTACACCTAAAACACAACCACTCCATTCCGTTTTCCCAGCTGGTAGCAAACACGGCAGCTGGAGATGGAGAGCCCCCACCTTCCCGACAGTTTACAATCAAAGATGCATTTGCCCGACAATGCAAACATGTTGGTGTTCCTTGCTCGAAAACTTCGAAAAACAGATTTGGATATGGCCTGTTGAGGCATCTGGGTCTTTGTATGGACAGTGGACTGAACACATGAATGTTGTTTTCAGGAGATTTTTTTTGCTTGTGAGACAATGTGTGCTCATATTGATTTATTTATATATATATATATATAGAGATGGATAGATAGATGGATTGAGAGCTCTGTTTTCCAGCCTGAGTCTATTTAATTTATTGTTTTGGTTGTGTGTGATTTAATTTATTTATTATAATTTAATTAATTTGTTTTATTTATTATATATCATTTATATATTTTAATATTATTTCACATTTCATTTGCAATGTTGAATGTTCAATAAAAAGTTCTGTTTGAAAGGATGTACTAGAATTATTATGATATATTATCATTATGTCAGTGGTCTAAAATGGTCTTACAATGGTGCCGACAATATTATCGTTTATCGCAATAATTTCCAGGAACATTTATCGTCCAACAAAATTATTTATCGTGACAGGCCTAAACACCATTCACCTAGGGCTGGCCTGAGCATGCACCTCCTCAAGTGATCCACCCTGGATGGCTACCACTCCCTCTCATTCGCACCACACATAAAAAAACATCACACAGCCTTCTTTCATCTTCGGAACATCTCCAGACAGAACATATCCTGGTCCACTCATTCGTCACATCCCGGATTGATTACTGCAATGCACTTCTTACTGGCCTTCCCATCAAGCACCTCAATAGACTGCAAATAATCCAGAACTCTGCTGCCCGGATCATCGCCCGCATCAACTCATCTGACCACATCACCCCCATTCTCACTCAGCTACACTGGCTTCCTGCAAAAACCTTCTACTTATATATAAAGCTCTCCATAACCTTGCCCCCATCTACATCACCGACCTCCTTCAGGAGTACACCCCATCCCGCACCCTCCGATCTTCCTCCGTAGGACTTCTCACCATCCCAAGCTCTCGCCTCAAAACCATGGGTGCTCGAGCTTTCAGCTGCTCGGCTCCCAGACTCTGGAATTCCCTGCCACTACACATCCGACAGTCTGATTCCATAACAACATTCAAAACCCAACTCAAAACCCACCTGTTCAAACTGGCATTTTCTTTATAAACTGTACCCTGTGTCCTTTTGTGTCCTTCTACAGTATAGTCCATTTCCTGTTGTTTGCCTTGTCTTACCCCGGCTGATACTTCACTTCACTAAATCCACTGTTTTAATTGTTCCCTATATTGCCCCTATGCCCTGTAAGGTATCCTTGGGTGTTATGAAAGACGCCCCCCAAAATAAATGTATTATTATTATTATTATCCTTTTTCTAAAATCCAAGTGAGAAATAATATCGAGGCACACGTTTATTCATGAGAATACTTTGACCAATGGTAAAGAAAATTGATTGCTGGGACAGTCATGACTTCAAAGATAAATGAAATGTTGTCATATCACTCTAATGCTGGTAGTTTCATTCCAATTCCCACAAGATTTGAGCCTTTGCAGACCATTTACATGCACATAAAGCTATAGAGCACACTACAGGAAAGGGAAACTCCAAAAAGCATAATAGGGCCACGTTTTCTGAAAGATTAAATACAAAGTGATTTACTGAAGCTACAAACCTTTTGTAAGAAGAAATGCAACACAATTACCATCCACGAGAAAGGGCTATCATGTGGGCCTAAACTGCTCATAGTCAAAAGATGCTGAGGTAAGATGTTATCATATGCACATTGTAAAGCATTCTTTTCTGTTTACAGTCATGAACTGGATGTGGAGGAGAGCCCGAACCTGACCCCTGAGGAAGCCTGGAGTAAACTGGGCCTTAAACACAACCCTGAGCCTCTGTGAGTGTGACCCTCACACTTCTGTTCGCACACACACTGCTCTTTAAAGCTGCTGTCATTCACACACCCTCTGGAAGTGTGTCAGCAGACAGTGTCCTGCAGCTGTCTGTTATCTGCAGACACACACTGATGTTTACAGATGGTTCACTGCATGTTGAGAACAGCTGCAGCTCTTTGACCTGTAGTTACAGGTGTTTTTTGGCTCTAATATTTTTTTACTGTAATATTTATGCAATCTTCATTCCTTGAATAGTAGTAGGAGCACTGTCTCTCTTTTTCTTCTCTCACCTCTTTATTTGAATCCTTCCCACTATTCACTTACAGTAAAAATACTATTGCATTAGTAAATTAATTAATTTGGGCTGCATAAAATAAAATGTATTGTAAAAATACAGGAATAATAACAGAAAAATACATTCCAAATGTTGCACTTTAAAGTTAAATGCACCAAAATGAAGAGGCTAGGGGTTGGCAACCTTTTTGAAATACAAATTTAAATGATTGGTTTAAACGGCAAAATAATAATGACGACCGTCCGTTCTGTGATTCTCCAGAACACAAAGATGGCCAGTCCGCCCCTGTGTAGCATATTATTTTCGACGAGAGATGAGCAGATCGCCACTGGGCTTTCAACTAAAGAAGAAGCCATGCAAAAACTGGGGCATTTGTACAGCTCCTTATGGGTAGGCCTACTGCAATTTGTGAAGTGCCGGGGTGCTCCGGCAGTACTACACCCCTGATCGTTTCACCACGGAGGAAAGCAGCAGCAAGTCGACTGGAGTTATAGAGAGTGGGACCTAGAAGTTATCCTTCTGCGCTGCGTTAAGTGCATGGCTTCCTTCTGCAGGTAACGGGGAGACGCGCTCTGGCGGCGGTCTCGTTCAGGATCCGAAAATACAATTTAAATATTTTGCACACTTATTCCACTTATTCCCAGCGTGCCAATGGTGGCATGCGTGCCTAGGGTTGCCGACCCCTTGGCTAGATTAATAGTGAAGCACTTGATGCTCTTAGCTCCAGGAGGGCTTGATTTGATATGCAGCGGTGTATTCTATATGTTAAGCACGCAATTTAAACACATTTCTTGTAAATATATACTTTGTTGAAGACGTGCAGGGCTGATACTTAAGATTGTTGGCCTATGTGCCGAGGCTTGGAGAGCTCCGGCCCAATGTAACCCCTGGTTGCAGCGTTACCACTATGGGATGCTGCTGTACGTATATAATCACTTCTCTTATTATCTGCTTTGTGATGATGTTCAGGGCCCAGGAGTTCAAAACTTTTAATCCCTATTTGATCAAATCAGATTTGGATTTTGGGGAGTTCAAAACCAAAAAACAGGATTAGGATCACTTTGATATCCGATCAGATCAGGAAATCCAATCCAAGCTTTAATCTGGATCGAATCTTCAAAATGGGTAGTTCAAACCAACAACACAGGATTGGGATCAGTTTGATCCCAAAAAACTGGATTATCCTGATCCCACCAAAGGGGTGGATTTCCAGTGGATTACCAGAGCAAAATGTACTGTACAATTTATTTTAAAATATGTTACAATTTAAATAAGATGGCAAAGTTTGTTTTTAGCCTTCATGGGAAATACATTTTATTTTTCCCATTTTTCGCTCACGTTTGTGGTGGCCTATTTGTTTTTCAACCAAATTTTTGACGACATAAATGTTTATGCTCATAAAAGTATCAAAACAAAGATTGTCAATCACAAATGTAATTTAGATTAAAGAAATAATATCTTCAACAAAAATAATGTCCATTAATTTGTCATCACCTTTCAAAAGTAATTGCCGACAACTGATGTGGTCTCTTGTCTTCCTTGTATTATTTTTCATGTCCACTAGATGGCGATCGGTAGGATTATAGCACTGATATTCAGGATCTAGTCATCTTGAAAAATCGTAATCTGGATCAGAATGATCCTATCCTGAATTGCTTTGAACTCCAGGGACAAAATTTGGCCGACTTGTCTGATCCTGGATCACAAAAAATGGGATTTCAAAATCTGATCGGATCTGATTGAGATTAAAAGTTTTGAACTCCTGGGCCCTGATGATTTCCTTATTTCAGTGGCGAATAGAGATAATACAAATCTGTTTACTAACAATGTTGTCTTTAATGTTGTAGTTAACTTTGAGGAACAGATTCTGCCTGGTATTATGTCTTTGCAGACTACTTCTGATTTAGATGACTGCCACTCAGTTTGATATGTTGACCTGATGGAGCAGCTGCTCATGTCTCTGTCTGTGTTTCTGTGTGTCCCAGGTTCCAAAGCGTGTTGAGCTTCAGAGGCGGCGCTGCTCAGAAGCGTCCGAGGCAGTGGCTAAATAAAGGAGCAGTCCGCAGCGTCAACAAACACACAAGGTTCTCTGAGGCGGGGGGGGACCACACACCGCCACAGAACAGAACAGCCCTCCACAAGGTACCTGAAGCTGCAGGTCTCTGAGAACACATTCCTGTGTTTGAAGTGCATCATTACCAATGTACTCTAGCTAAGTGACGTGATGATGAACAAATGCGAAACTGAAGTAAATGGTTACAAAAGAGGATCACCCCACTAAAACTGTATACTCACTAGTCTGCTGTTGCTGCACTGAAACAGGCACAACCTGATATATTCTGTATAGGTGAAAAAGTGTCTACCCTTTTTACCCCAAAAAATACAAATTAGATTTTTAGGACAAAATGTCACTTAATTGAAATTGTATCAACAAATTCAAAGTTGGCTTTGTATGAAGAGCTGTCCAAAAATTATAGATGTGCTCGGAAATACGTTGAACAAATATTTATTTAATTAAAATGATCTTTTGGTTACAACTTGCACAAAGTAATTTATCAGAATAATCACAGCTGGCACCAGTGTGTGTGGCATGCCTTCTGTCTCTGCGAGCGTTGTGTGTGATTGTGCTGTTTTTGTCACTTTTTGCTCTAAATGTCAACTTTCAACTAGTATACGATTGCCAAACACTTCTGGATCTTCGTTTTTCGGCATTAAATCCTGTGGATTTGGATCGTGGCCATAAAACGCTCCCCCCGTTCTTATTGGGAGTACCAGCTTACCTGTGCCGCACCCCGGCTCCAACTCCCCGCCGTAAACGCCACCGCCGCCGCGGTGTTCTTAAACGGTGTTCTTAAACGGTGTTATCCATGAGCCTATGTCTAACCCCTAGTTTCCACCGGGTCCGTCTGCGTCGCGTTACGGCTGCGCTGCGGCGTCCGCGAGGATCGTGGCCACTCTAGTCAATGGGTGCTATTCCACCAGACACGCCGCGTTACCGC
>NW_011334105.1:0-4620 GCF_000735185.1 Notothenia coriiceps
GAAACCTGAGTTTCCTCTGCCGTGTTCGGGTCCGTCCCGGAAACTTCTCGAGACGTGTCAGGGTCACCAATGTAGTGCCGAGAGATAGGGAGTCAGAGGCGGTGCAATGATGGTGTAAAAGGGTACTTTATTTAAGAGCCGCAAAGGACATGTTGTCCGGTTGCAGTCCGGGAAGAAGAGAGAGAAGCCAGGAGGGCACACAATATATATAGCCAACCACATACATGTCCGTGCGGAAACAATACCCCCAACTATAGTTCCATGTGTGAATTATGTAACCCAGTGTATTAATAGGTGGTCACCACAATATATAATATAATATTTTTTCTTTTATTAATACCCTTTGAAACCTGTAATACCTACTATACACTAAAGGTGTCGCTGATCACAGTGGCTGCAGAGAATTTCCACATACCGTCTATTTCATAACGTTTCATTGACTTGGGCACAGCGAGTCCATGTTCAATTCCCCCCAACAGTAATGTTCCCCTGAATTAAATGGGTTTGTGAAATTGAGAATATACGAAACCTTTTTCTAGAGAAAAAAATATTTTTGGTACAGGGAGAGCAAAGCGTATATCCTTTTCTAAGTGATTTCAGGGCTGCGAAAAAATCAATAGCTCTCTAGTTGCATTTCTGCCAAGTTGATGGAGGTGGTTGAGTACAGGTGGAAAGATAGATCAAGTTGGAAATCAATCAAATCCGAAACATTCCATTTGAAAGGCGAGAAATGTAGGGCACTGAAGTGAGCAAGAGTCAATTTTCCAACTCTAAAGGTTCTGTTATGTTGGAAAAGCTACAGCACCCCCTCTTTTGGGATAGGGAGGTTAGTTTTAAAGTGTCACTGGTTTAATTGCTTAAAACTCTAATCATTTTACCCTTTTGTTTCCTAAAAACTCTAATCTTTGGATTACTATCCTGTAGAAAATGTGGAATTAAAGCATTTTAATAATACATGTAATCTATTTAACTGCTGGGATATATATTACAGTGTTTGAGTGTGTAATTTAACATCCAGAGCACTTAAACTGTCTCAAGTGGAAATGGACGTTTTTTTTGTTATTGTTTCAGCCTCGATGCAAGACAGGTTCCTTTTTCCTGTGGCTTTCCTCTTTGTTTTGATGTATTTCAGACAAGAAAAATGCCTTGCACTGGGCTGATACCTTTATCACTAGACGTGACCTTTTGGTGGGTTGAGAAAAAGTCCAACACTTACCTGTGAAATGTCACAATACTATCCTGGATGTCTTTGTAATTGTATTTTGGGGGGGGGGGGAAACAAAGAAATAAAAACAAAAAGAATAGTGTAGCGACAACAGCTGTCATAACTTAGAGGAAGAAAGGAAGTCATCTCTTCTGTGTGTTCATTTGCAAACATTGACATTTAAGATACTTCCTCTTAATACGCAATTGTTTTGAAAACATTAAAACAATTAAACAATGTCTGTGGCAATTATATTCTCCCAGTAAGAGATGAGTTCTATGTGAGTCTCCCCTGATTGTAATTCAAACACTTTCAGTTTCCTGGTAGCTGTTGATAAAAACAGTGATGTTTTATGACTGAATTCACAGGGGTTGTTTTGAGATAAGTCATAGGACCTCATTTGAGAAGTTTATAGAACACATTTTGATTTTGACCTGTAAATGTTAAAGTATTTTGCCAAGCATGACACAAACAGACCAAAAATAATAGAGCCCGCACTTAAACCAACATTTCACAGTAATGACCCATTATCCACTTTCTTATTTGGATGTATCATAATAAAACACAGCTAATAGCTATGTACTGTATAGGTAATGGACATCTAACAGCCATGTAAGAGGTTAAGTTGTTTAGTGCACTGCTGGTTGTCATTAGTGAGACAGAGGATGTGTCTTGAATCACTTGCTCATCACTATGTATAGTACTTTACTATTTGGAGATTTCCATTTGTTCATGCTGACTGAATGTTTAGTTTCAATGACTTTACCCCATACCCATATATGTGTCTATCAGCAGGATTACAGAAATACTGGAGCAATTTTTAATGAAACTTGGTAAGAGTCTAGTAAGGGCCAAAGAAAACATGTGAACTTTTGGAGCAAATTTGAATCATGAAGTGGACACACAAATTAGGTTTCACTCGTTATCATAGACTCTGTGCTGCATTCATGAGTGTCAGAATAATTGGAAAAATGTGTCCATTAAAGCTATAAGTTATGTGAAGGCCTCCTTAAGTCAGAACTACATCTTGGAAACACCTATCAATGTGTTGTTTATAAGTTATGAGGAATACAATACATTACATCTTCTTTATAGCACCTATGATGTTTTCACATAATGACACACTTATGTCGGAATAAATACTTTTTAAATTGTCAATGTTCAAGGCTCTCAGAGGGCCATTCCAATTAAGAGGTATATTGGATGGAGGTATGGCTTGTTTTTTCCTTATAACAGGGGTGTCAAACTCAAGGCCCGGGGGCCAAATCCGGCCCGTGACTTCATTTTCTGTGGCCCCACAAGAACTCTGAAAGAATATAATATGTTTATTATACGGTTACATGGCGATTTACAGAAGCACGTTGCCCATAAACTACATGTCCCACAATGCATCTCAAATTTGACTTTTTTCTCAGAATTTGACATTTTTTCTTCAAAATATCCATTTTTCTCAAAATGTTACTTTTTTCTTCAAAATGTTACTTTTTTTTATTTTTTTTATAACTTTTTTTCCAGAATTTGGCTTTTCTTTTTAAATCATTTTGTGACATGCGCCCGAGACTTCTGCTTTCAGACGTAGTTAATTATGAAGTTATTACCCTATCCCATAATAATCCAATGCAGCAGAGGCAATAATGTCATATAATACATTATTTTATATATATTAAATATATATATGTATATCTATATAGTCTTAAAGTTACAACCGGCCCTTTGCGTGTAACCATAATGCTGATGTGGCCCGCGATGAAATTGAGATTGACACCCCTGCAGTAGAGGAACAAAATACTAACTAATAAAAAGTAACAGTATAAATAACAAAAGCACGGTAAAAGATATGAACTCACAATGCATTATTATTTCTTATCTCCTTTCAGATAATACAAAATATGCACATGCTTTAGGAGCTGTTGTTGTTACATTTTGAGATGTTCTTTTAGGAGTTCTTCCTAGTCCTCGAGAGGTTTATCTGCAGCTTGTGTGTAAGGTTTGTGGGTTTGACGAACTGAGGTTTCCCCAGGTATTCATTGTGTTCTGTGACTGATTTCCTGCAGAGTAAGGAGGTGGAGTTTCAGCGGCAGCGAGGCGAGGAAATCGACATGATGCTGACGGAGAAGGACAGGAAGCTGGCAGAAAAAGAAGCGTACATCGTTCACCTGCAGTCTGCTCTGTCAGGAGATCAGCCCATCACACCTGCACCACAACAACAGGTATAACAACTCACTCGCTGTGAACACCAGCCAATGCCAGAAGCATTATATATGGTATCTAAAACTAAAGACTAACTAATGTGCAATGGCATGACACCAGCTGCGATGCCGACAGGGAGCGAGGGAGGCCTTTGGTTCCTTGGTTTTAATACCATTTTATTGCAAATGTTTTCATCTGTTGAGATTAAGAGAGAATAAAGAGACCAATCATCTGAGCCGGCCCGGCTAAAGTAACTGGACGGCCTACCTGCCTGTCAGCCTTCCATCTGTGCACAAACTTATCTCGTGCCCTCATTGGTCATGTGCGCGTTCGTGTGTGTTGGAGGAGGGGCTCTGTAAGGAAGTCTGAAGGAAGGGGCAGATTTCTTTCGACTGCGTATTTTCAAATTCAAGCGCACTCGAGCTGGTTTCTCCATTCTTACCTACCCCACCTTTAATATTGTAAGAAATATAATTCTCTATTTATTTAAATTAAAATGTTTGAGAGATTTTAACCGAAAATAAAATGGAAGTAAGACTTTCATAAACCCAAAGATGCTTTTCTTTCTGAGTGGCATTTATTAAAACGTGTTTAATGTACTTTGCCTTGTGCTGCAGTTTCCCTGTTAATGCATACTTAATGCTGGGCGGTGCTTCTCCTCCTCAGGTGTCGGAGGAGGGCGGGGCGATGCAGGATCTGCAGCTGCTGGTGCAGAGCCTCACCAGAAAGGTGGGGGAGGCGGAGGAGCGCTACAGTCTCCTTCAGGAGCAGAGAGACAGCTTCAGAGAGCTGCTGGACTCAGAGAAGGAGCAGTACACTGAGAAGGAGAACATGTTCAAACAGAACGTAAGATACTCTTTCTGCTTCCTCTGCAACGCAAACATTTCCCAAATTGGGATCAATAAATTACTTATCTATCGATCGATCTATCTATCCATCCATCCATCCATCTATCTATATCTATCGATCTATCTATCGATCTATCTATCTATCTATCTATCTATCTATCTATCTATCTATCTATCTATCTATCTATCTATCTATCTATCTATCTATCTATCTATCTATCTATCTATCTATCTATCTATCTATCTATCTATCTATCTGTCTATCTGTCTGTCTGTCTGTCTGTCTGTCTGTCTGTCTGTCTGTCTATCTAAACCCTTTTTAAACCTTGTTTTCAGCCTCAATATCGCATCAATGCTAATGAACAGTACATGGTACAT
>NW_011334106.1:0-1890 GCF_000735185.1 Notothenia coriiceps
GCCCTGCTGTGGTGCCCTTGAGCAAGGCACCGGACACCCCCCTCCCATTGCTCCCCGGGCGCTGTACAATAGCTGCTCCTAGTACTAGACTCCTGCTCCTAGGATGGGTTGAAAGCAGAGAACACATGTCACTGTGTGCTGTGTGCTCTGCATGTGTGACCATTACAGAGGGTTTCAGCCCTCCCATTCTATAGCATGCTCCTGGGTGCACACATGTGTATCCTTAATGCTGTCGTCTCTGCGCCTATATCATAGAAAACGATGCAATAAATTGAATTGATCAAACTCATAACACTCAGAATAAATCACACTCCTTAATATATTTGATTTGTGGAGTCTGATCAAAGTTAATCACGTACATTGTGCTTTCTGTGTTAAAGCAGCAGAGTCAATAACGGCTGATTGTGAGCTTCATATTTCCCTCTGCCTACAATGACAGAATCCATTCTGCAATCATCTGTTTTTAAGTGGACGAAAACCACATGAAGCTATATTGTCCTCTGAAATGATATCTGCGGGTGAAGACAAATGCAAAATTGACTGTTGCAATGGAGCCTAATGGACCCTGATTGCAGAGGCCAATTTACCTCCATCCCTCCTATTGCTATGGAAAGGACAGCAAGCAATCAGAAAAAGAGCAGAGCTAGAGGGAGTGAAAAAAAACACATACACTCATATTGATTGCAGCAATTCATCCGGGAGGCACCGCTGTGTGACTTTCTGAAAATATTCACACAAGGGAAAAGCAAATGTTTAGGATTGAATATTAAAAACAATAACCTTGTCTTTTATTTCACACAACGCGGATTTGTTTTCCCTTATTTATCGTCCTGTTTTCCATCTGATCAAGACTTTGGGCTGTGCCTTCACACAGAGCCTAATGGATCTGGAAAGCCCAATTTAAAGTGAAGTATGGGGGTTGTCAGCTGGTGCTTAGTGCAGAATATGGTGGTGAGATGCAGATGATCTCAGAGAGGAGCAGGCTGTATGATCGCAGGTCATTAATAACCTCAGGCACACACAACTTCGTCTCTCTGTCTCTGTCTGTTCCTCATGTTTGTCTCTACACTACAAACATTCTAAATCTTGCCAAGTATATGTGTCTAATATCTATCAGAATATTTCTCTACACCTGATATGAGACACAATAACTTCAGAAGTAACACTGCAGTGAGATATCTGGTCTTGTTTTTAGACAATGCATCATCTTGTTGAGTCAAAACATCTTATTTTGAGTTGTATCTCAGATGAAACACATACATATTTATTAGAAAACCACCAACTAACATCAGAAAACAGAACACTTTTGAGTATTTGCGGCTTATATTGTAACACAACATCTCCTGATTCTGGTCAAATATAGTTCGGAATGAGTTCTCCAGCTAATCACAAGATTTGATTTATCTGAATATCCCGTCTTAGTTCAAGAAATCTTACCAAGCTAATTTTCACTTGTTCTATTGGGAGGCTTTTGAACTTATTTCAAGCGGAAACAGGTTGTTATCATTATTGTTTAACTTGTTTTGGAGCAGCATTTTTTTGTATCCGTCTGCTGCTTCACACTTGTGTCCTTTTGACCTTTTATCCATGTTTTATTAAAGGAGATCACAGGTGGAGTTCTATACTCACACTTTGCTCAGATTAGTCCAACCTGTGATGGAATTATTACACAAACAGGATGACTGATCTGATGTCTGACAACTTAGGTTTAATTAAAAGATTTGACTGATGAAAGAATATTTCAGTCAGACAACTCACGTGTTTCTTAATATGTTTATTAGAAGCAGCATTTAGTTTGAGTTTGGCGTCTAGGCTCGGGCCTCATCACTCCATAAATATACATAGCACGATGAGTGATGATTAGATAACTAACCCCCCGAGCCCACAGGT
>NW_011334107.1:0-2960 GCF_000735185.1 Notothenia coriiceps
CTAGCTTCGACTGCTAAATCAGCATCATTGCTTCCTTTCTTGAAGAGATTTTGTTGCTAACATAGAATTTTTTTTAGCTCTGTGACTTTTTTCTCTCTCTCATCTCCCAGGTATTTTGCATACTGTGCATGTTTAGTTGAGTAGTGACGTTTGACGTTATTCTCCTTGTATACAGCGATTTTCTCTGTGCATATAAGGCACGTTGCGTTTCAACAAAAAAATATTCAGTCTCCCACTTATCCTGAAATGTTCTGTGGTCATCATCGATTTTTCTTTTCCCTGAAAGTTTTGATGAAGACATGGCAATATATTTTGCTTCCACTCTGTGTCACTTTTGGATCACTCTGGATTGATTCCGCTGCGCGCATTTGATTGACGTGTGGCGGAGTTCCCTCGGAGGGGGAGGGGCGAGGGAACTCCGCGCAGCAGTTCCCTGCCAGCAGCAGCAGCAGCAGCAGCGGGAAAAATAAAATTGAAATATAAAGCGCAAATGTAAACGCGCAGGCCAGATTAACACTATTACATGATATCAACAAAGGGGCCATTAGAAACTGTCTCGCGGGCCACGTCTGGCCCGCGGGCCTGGAGTCTGAGACACCTGCTGTACAGGCTCATTTTCAGCAAGCTGTATGTCAACAGGCTGGGCTGGACCTTCAAGGGGATCATCGAGAGTATCACTTTGGTTTTCATGCTCCTTTAATAGGTGTCTTCTATAAGACCTTATAAAAGAAAAAATTCTACCACAACCAGTTTCACTACATTGGAAATATGTTGATGAATGGTTTACATGATGTACTGCACGTAAATGTTGAAAGAGAGTCTTGGCATCCCCTGGAATTTGCCTTTTGCATTTAAAGCAAATATATGCCATCTGCTCACAAATTTGAACAACTCCTCAGAATTAATATGCATGTGTGGGGGGGAGGGGTGTAGCCTCTCACATCTGCAGTGATCTAACTATACTTACAAGTCCTCTACATTTTTTTGAGGAACTTGAGCCTGGGGCCAGCTTTTGGAATCAATTGGTTGATGGTCCCCTCGTCTAAAAGAAGAAAACTCTCGTCGTCAATTCCCTCGTCTGAAAGACAAAAAAACTAAATACAAGGACATCTTTATTTAAACCATGGAAAACAGCAAAAAATAAGAGGCTAATTACATGGAAGCTATTGGAATAAAAATGCATTTTCAGTAACATAAAATACAATGCAGTCAATGCCATTTCAAATAATTCCTTTACCTAGCTATGCAGACCATCTGCTTGCTGTGAATGTAAAAAAAAAAAAGTTCTTACCTTTTAAATCTATCAATATGGTCTGTCAACTGCCACTGTGTCAATGTGTCACACACAAAACCGTCCATTGATCTGAGACAAAAAACACATAAAGAGCTTAATAAAAATTAAACATAAAATGTACATTTGCATGACTTCAACCTCACTGCTGGGGCTAATTTATTCAGTTGATGAGGCTACTAAAACTGACAAATGTCTGCTTCTCCTATTTATTTATTTTTATTACCTGTTGTATTTAGCACACACGAGCCCCACTTACTATGGTTATTAGCATTGTATTTTATCTGCAGACTTATGGTTATATCAAAGCCTTTATTTTTATATAGAGTGATTAGGGGTGTAACGGTTCACAAACAGATTTGTTTTTATAATTTAATTTGTTTTATTTATTATATATAATTTATATATTTGAATATTATTTCACATTTAATTTGCAATGTTGGATGTTCAATAAAAAGTTCTGTTTGAAAGGATGTACTTGAATTATTATTATATAATATCATTATGTCAGTGGTCTAAAATGGTCTTACAACGGTGCCGACAATATTATCGTTTATCGCAATAATTTTCGGGAAAATGTATCGTCCAACACAATTAATTATCGTGACAGGCCTAGTCTGGTGGTTCCTCAGTTATCGCTCCTCGCTCCTCGCTCCTCCGGGCACATGTACTTTACTTGAGTATTTCTATTTTATGCTACTTTGTACTTCTACTCCACTACAGTTCAGAGGTAAATGGTGTACTTTTACTCCACTACATTCATTTCATACCTTTAGTTACTTTACACATTTGGATTAACCTGTTAAGCCCTGAGCCTGTTTTTCAGGTCTCAGGCTCGAAAATGACATTCCCAGAACAAATGACCATATCTTCCCTTCTAAAAGGGTTAAATTAATAATCTTTTTTCTCAAAGCAAGGTTACACCTGTGAGTTGGATGTAGAAGTGTCAGAATCAATATATATGTTTTTATTTTAAAGTAAATTCAGATTGAACAAAGTCAAAATATCTAAATGATAGTGTCCGTCCAAAAATAAAAAAGTACTTATTACATTACATTACATTACATTGCATTTAGCTGACACTTTTATCCAAAGCGACTTACAATAAGTGCGTTCGACTAACAAAGTACAAACTTGAAGAAAACAGAATCATATAAGTACATCGGGTTTCATAGAGGTAAAACATTTCAAGTGCTACTCAACTGGCTTTAGATAAGCCAGTCCTTTATTTGTATATAAGTGCTTTATTGAGTTAGTAATTCTATCGCTCGAAGTGGAGTCGAAAGAGATGAGTTTTCAGTCTGCGCCGGAAGATGTATAAGCTTTCTGCTGTCCTGATGTCAATGGGGAGCTCATTCCACCATTTTGGAGCCAGGATAGCAAACCCACGTGTTTTTGCTGATGGGAACTTGGGTCCCCCTCGCAGTGCGGGTGCAGCAAGCCGTTTGGTTGATGCAGAGCGGAGTGCACGTGCTGGGGTGTACAGTTTAACCGTGTCCTGGATGTAGGAAGGGCCAGATCCATTCGCAGCATGGTACGCAAGTACCATTGTCTTGAAGTGGATTCTAGCAGTTACCGGAAACCAGTCAATCAATCAATCAATGTTTATTTATATAGCCCAATATCACAAATGTTACATTTGTCTCAGTGGACTTCACAGTTTGTACAG
>NW_011334108.1:0-8789 GCF_000735185.1 Notothenia coriiceps
ACACACACACACACACACACACACACACACACACACACACACACACACACACACACACACACACACACACACACACACACACACACACACACAATAGATCCTGTGCAAACACCTTTTTTTCCCCCTCTGAAAGCTCACTGGCATGTTTCCCCATCATCTGCAGATTCAAAGGCCGCTCACAGTCTCCATACAATCTCAACACCACCGCTGGTGTCTGTTGGACAAAACTGATCATCTCTGCCTCTCAGGAAGATGAAGAATAACCACTTTCTTTTCCACCTGGATCGAGTTGACCCCAGTATCAGTATGCATGCACCTTTTCTGCATTGAAGTAGTTTGTAATTGCGTGCTGATTACTAATTGGGTGTCAGGGAGATCAGTAAATAACAAATACAAAAAAACTAATTTGCATTCGAGCAAAGGCACAAACAAACAAAGGCAAACAGACATGGCCACCTATTGAGCTAATCAACGACACTAAGTTGAACTGAACTAATTTAATCATCACCAGAGTTAAAACCACTTTCAATTTATCTTTCAATACCTCCCACTGTATAAACCAATCAATGCAAATTCTGAAGCAAAAGCATGTTTAACATCAGGCGAGGACCATCATGTTGCCAGTCGAAACTTCAAACTTGCATCATTATACACAGAGAGAAACAGCATGGCACAAACAAAGCTCTGCAAGGGTAGTCTTTTCTCAAAATAACTAAACTGTAATGGGAATGGAAGTGAGGAGGAATAGTAAGGCAGAGCAGAACGGTGCCTTCTCCACCTGTGTCGATGAGGATCCTGTAAAATGCCGAGATAGTTTACGCATGAGAATTGTTATGTTTTTTTAGTGTGTAGGCTTCTTTTTAAACATAGGCTACTTTGCAGTTTGTCTTTCATTTAATAAATGTAATAAAATGGCAAAAGGAGTAGGGTTAAAGTTTTTTCACACACAGCTACAATGTTCGGAAGCAGGGAAAACTACCCCTTTATCCGGGTAAATAATTGTACTAGTTTTCTAATAAGACACATCTAACATGCAGTCCTTACTGTATCTGATGTACAAACAACGTTTCTATGAGAGGCACAACGTTGAGCAACACTTAAACAACACTCAGTTTTTCATAATCTAAGAGTTTCCAGCAACACCTTAATCAAATATGAGGAACAAATGAACTTTTGGATACAGGCTAAATAAAAGTTATCCCAAGACAAAACTCTGTAATAAAGGGGGAAAAGACCCCCTAAAAAAGCCAGACTATTTCCATAATTTACAATTCAGATCAGTACTCAACTGATATGTGTTACTATAAGATTAATCATGTAAAATGAATGAATCTTAAATTGTAAATGAAACGAAGATGCAGCCGCAATTGGTTTATGATTGGAATGTGGTCCCAGTGAACCCGAAGTAATGCGTTGCAGCTGTAATAAATGTATCTATAAATAATATGCAATAGATATTTGGAGCATGCTTAGACATATGAATAATTCATTGACTAATGGATACATGCTATTTATAGGTGTTCGTATACAGCGCCTCATATGTTCATACGCTGATTAAAGTGCTGCCTGCTTTTCTAATCCAAAAAATATAATTAGGAACAATTTGCCTCCTGCCTTCAATAATTGTGTTTACCCAATAGTTTGTAATCACAGTGAAAGCATTCAATATTCTCATGTTTCTCAATACAGTAAGATCCAAACGTTTTTAATTAGTAAAAGTGTGGGAGGACACATACAACCATTATAAGATCTGAAGGGTTGTCAGAGTTTAAAAATGGTTCATACTAATTATGCTAGGTTAACCCTTTCATGCATGAATTATGAAAACCTTATACCACCTTATATCAGAAGCTGTTCATCATCTCACAGTTGTCAACAAATATTAAATTGATTCAACAATAATAACGAAATGAAAAGAATTGACACACATTTTATAATTAAATAAACATGCTTTCAAGATCTTTTGCAACCACACCTTATTGCGTCGACTTTTTGATTCAATCACAGTTAAAAGTTTGAGATTATTGGCACATTATGGTTTAACTTCACCAATTAAATTAAAACAGATATTTTAACCGCGTCAATAAAAAGCACATTCAACTACTTTTGTGTATTTATACAGTAATATTTCATTTGTTTTTGTTATGTTTGATAAGCAGGACGTATATTTAAATCTAAAAGCTTCGTTGTGAATGAAGTAGCAGTGAGTATGTGCGCCCCCTAGAGGCCATGAGCTCATGCATGTTCACAGGGATAGTTGCCCAAGTGGCAGAGCGACAACAACTTTAGTAATACACAAAAGAGAAATCGCTGAATTGTATGTGATGTATTAGATTTGTCTGTAGGAAACACATTTCCTCTGGGTATCAAAGTCAGTTAAAAAAACAGCTACAGTATAGCACCCGTGTGAAATGATGATATAGAGAGATGCAAAAAAAATGGACGCACTGACACATCTAACGCCTGACAAATATAAGGTAAACACAGAGGCAGGGCCCACGGCTCCATTATTCATCCTATTACTCTGTTTCCTCCAGCTGTCTGCTTGCTGCGGATAATAAGGAAGCCAAGCATTTTTCTCACTGCGTTATTAGTGCTTCCTGAATTCAAAGTACATTCTGCTTTTCAGACTAACCTTTACAACCTATAAAAGGGCTCTAACTTGGAGCATTGATGAGCTGGATACACTTTATAAACAGGACCTTGCCAATGAGACTATGCTCAAAGTCAAAGTTAAATTATTTCCGGGAAATGTGCAGAAGGATTCAAGATTACTAACCTTTTCAGGGTTCTTTTCCCATTAATCATCGAATCGCTTCACATTTCCCTGCTTATTACACAGCTATAAACCAACAAGTTAACTCACAATATTGATTTCAAAATGATTGAATTGACTCTGCTAAGACAAAATAGTCCAATCCTGAAACGTAATTTAAATGATGGCAGCACTGATTAAGGTTTTCTTCATAGTAACTGTCCAAGGCTGTATACATTTGTTTTCCATTAACCAGTCTTTAAACGTTGCAAGAGCCCATATGGTGTTCCCATTAGTGTTTACTTCCTCTCTGTGTACGTTTGCTGATTTCTCTGTCGTCTAGCTCTGTTTGTCTTTTAACCTTTTTCCTTTTGTCTGCACTATTTAACTTGTTTTTGTTCTCTTTTGTTATTTTTAACTGGGGACAGTTCAGCTGCAATGATGTATTAGAGCAGGGGTGTCAAACTCAAATACAAAGTGGGCCAAAATTCAAAAATGGGTACTAGTCGAGGGCCAGACTGGTTCAATGTTTATTGAATGAACTTATTACAAATATTAAACCTGGAACTAACAAAGCTTAAATTATTGCCTATAAAAAAAACATTAAACATTAAATAATCAGTTGCACTCATTTCTTATGGCTCTATCTGCAGCTTTTCCAGAGTCATTTCTTATGATTACATTTTTCCAACAGCTTCAAAAAAACAATTCCCCTGAAAGAGAAAACCAAACATGCCCTGTTGTCGCAAGAAAGAAAGTGCAGAAGGAAACATCCATTGAAACTCAGTGTGCTGCTCTGTGATGCTAGTTCAAGCCAGATACTTGGCATCTCATCTTGGATGCAAGTTCATCGATGTTTGGGCTCAGGCTCTGAGCTGAGGAAACCCTCAGGATTGAGTGAAGGTGTGTGTGCAATATACCGGCGGGCCAGATCTAATAGCAATTAAAAATTATCCTACGGGCCGAAATGAAATCCACCAAGGGCCTGCTTTGGCCCCCGGGCCTTGAGTTTGACTCATGTGTGTTAGAGTATCAGATGGAAAGCTAACAGGTGACGTCAAAGAGACCTGACTTCTTTCTGCGGGTTGATATTACTGCACATCATCCCTTGTTCAGAGCGTCCTTAGTGACAGACTGCTATCAAGAAAGAACAGACTCCTGAATTTCCAAACTGACCAATCAGAATTGAGTATTCAACCAAGCCGTGTTATAATCTTGTATAACTTCCATGTGCTATGCTCTGTGTACAATGGACTCAAAGAAAAGTGATTTCACAAAAAGGTTATCACGTGCATAGCCGATGCTCTATTGATCGAGTAGAACTCCATTATTTGTTCCATGTGAGTGTGCTGTTAAGTGGGAGGTGATGAGCCTGTGGGAAGCAGCAGGGTTTCTGGATGATACTTTGTCCTGCCAACGCCATCTGCACTGTTGGAACAGCTCTCCCTTTTTAAGCAGTCGCTACATCTGTTGGCGAATTCTCTCACACTGTTTACACAAATCAAATCATGTGTGTGTGTGTGTTCCTCTTCTATTTCTGTAATGACAGTTTTCAAATTAACACTATTAAGGTTAGGACATCTGTGGGACATATGAGGAGAATATGACGGGCTCTCACTTTGAGGAAAAGACTTGGATTCATGGTTGAATTTAGATTTATGAGACTAGCTGAGGCTAGGCTTGTAGTGCTGAGCCAAATTTAAATAAATTAAGTATTGCTTAATTAACCAAGGACACCAGCAGTTGCATGTGCTGATGTTGCGCATGTTGAACTGCCTGCAATGCTTAAATTAGACCTTCAAAGGCCAGTTTACAACATCTTCTGCATGTAGCTATGAATTATTTGTAAAGATATTTCACTGAATTAAAAAATAATCCTTCTCATCTACTAGAAAGACTTCTCGTCTGTTGTTAAGGTAATTGAAATGTCATTAATTTCACTTAAACAACTTGATCTCCTGATTAGCCGAGATGTATTATTTTACATCCATTATTTAGGGGTTTTCTATATATATATTTAATGTAATTCTTCAGTTGCATTTCATCAGCAGTATACACATATGCCTCAGCTGTAGATTTCTGATTTATAGTTGGATATACTGTAGGAATAAGGCACCACCTCAAGCCTAGATAAACATTTTGGCCACAAGCTCCACACAAATATTTCCTAAATTAGCTGTATCAACATCCTTTTATCTACTTCCTAGTACAGATGGGTACAGTTATAACAGTTATTTTCAAACTGTTGTTACATCCTAGTAACTTTTACTTTGCAAGTCTCTATACTGAATAACATACGACTGGGCTCCAATGGTTGTGTTTACATCCTTACATTCACCGGGATAGAGCGGCAATAGAAGCAATTATAATGTTTGCAATGGAGAAAGCTTTAAAAGGAGGGAAAAGATTACCAAGCCTATTTTCTACTTCCTTTATGTTGTCTTCACTCAAACTATCTAAACCTGCATCTGAAACATAAAGGAGAAAACACAATCCATAGCTGCCGTACCCCAACGTGTTGTTACATTTCTGAAGTGTCACATGTAGGCTCTAAAGCTACGCTATAACACCTGAATGCAATATGAATCCACCTTAACTGCTGAAGATGTAGAAGTGTTACAAATGTGTGCCAGTAGTAGTACTGCAGCCAATATAACAGCAGTGGAGTTCTACTTGTGATTTAATTTGCATTAAGTGCTTACAATCTGCACGCCTGTTCCCGCCACCAAGCGCGTTTGGTTCACGGTGTAGAGAAAAAAAAGAGTCCTGTTTGTGAAAATGAACACATTGCATACTCTAGACTTCAAGGCTGAAGTTTATTTTTCTCTCCTCTCGAAGTAAAAAGGCTTATCTAGGGAGAAAAACCATTTAGCAGATGAGCTCACAGCTAGAAGTGGTGCGCCGTGGTTTGGTGGTCCTGAGCCATATCAGGACACCATTTGGTCCATGGTTCACCCTGCTGGGTAATAATACTATTCACTCTGCTGCTCCGGTGCCCTCGCCATCTGGGGATTTAATGAGCCCAGAACGTCCTTGTAGATGCCAACCAATCGCAGAGCTCGCACCCAGTCCTCCTGGTTAGTCCAACTCCAAGGGAGCAGAGGAACGTGTCCCATATAGCGAGATGTATAGTGTTGGGACAATACTGAATGTACTCTTCCAATATCAGAGTAGCACATTATAACAAAGGCCCTACGTAGCTGTGTACGTAACAGGATTTATGATTACCTAGAAGAGAGTCAGGACTGTTTTAGGCATATGATAGCTATGTGATTAACATGATGATTCAGCCTCTATGCCATAGAGCAGTGGTTCCCAACCTGGAACCACTTTTTTTTTTACATATAATTGTAACGCAATACATGATTGTCACTAAAAGCCTTGTCTATACATTACAATCAAATATAAAATATTATTGATGAATTAATTTGAATACAAATTCAAGTTAGTAGCTATTATAGGCATAAAAAGAAAGAAATGTATAATTCTTTCTTTAATAGAAATGTTTCTTCTGCCCGTAAAGTGTCCAAACCAGGCTTGTTTGGATAAGCGCATTTCTAAAACATAGTCATTGTCCATGCTGGTTTCAGTTGGATTATTTGTCACAGTTGCTCCGATCAGATCGGTCTCCTCCATTTTGTAGATTGTTTACGACTTTTGAATCCACATAAACACATCGGCAAAATCCGGCTTACTTTGAGCATGTGTTTTAAACAGTTTAATCCCTTTGTGAATTGTTTCCACTTGCGCTGTCCTTTAATTTCTTCATACAGCGGGAATCCAAATGAATTAATCCTGAGTCCAATCACCATCAAAGTCACTCCAATAGGGCTCCTTAATTACGCTTTCATCCTCTTTTAACAAAATACTTCACATTCATCCAGTTTGTGACAGTAGTTGTAGCATTTTTGAGACTTTGAAACTTTAATTACCGCTGTTGCGCCCCGCCCACCTTGTGTGTGTGTGTGTGTGTGTGTGTGCGTGTGGGGGGGGGGGCGTACAACCTAGATTTGCGTCAAAAGCTGTACGTGGTATTTTATCTAAGCTGCGTTACGTCGGGTCTACACAAGATAATTAAACTAATTTCGTACAGTTCGAAGGAGTACAAATTTAAACATATCCACCTAATCAAGGAAACATACCGTGGTTGTAAAAAAGACAAAAATACAAATTAAAATTCAGTCGTAACATGGCACCCTCTTTACAAATAGTCGGACTTCTTATACAACTTGTGTACTCGAGTCAGTAAGCAAGTGGTACAGGCTTATTTTACGTTATAGGTTCTCAATATGCAACGTAGTAAAATAATGACCAATAACTTGGGAGAGCACGGTGAAGTGGGCCTACCGGTCTATTACCTTATCCACACATTAATTTATTATGTTTTTATAGAGTGAGTTGTTACAAGGAACGAACTGCTAGTTGAGATAGAACAACGGTTCTTAGCTTTTAAACATATTTATATAGAACCTACTTGTATTCTTGCTCGTGTTTATTGTCTTCTGTAGGGAAATTACATAAAAATCTATGATTTCATTTAGTTGAACTTTAAGGAAAACCAGGTCGGAATTCTTGTAGTGTTCTCCCAGAAACTGTTCAGGGCAGAGTCCGGGCAAACCCCACTCGACACAGGAAAATTCCAGGGCGAGTAGTGTCCTTCCTAAAGTGCGTGGTAGTCACGCGAGACGTCTACCCTCGAACGACGCTACACTTCTGCTGTGGTTGAGTCTTCGTCCCGTGTTTGACCGACGTGTGTCACTAACAAAGAACACCACAAACGGAGTCTGTTTCATCAAGTGGGACGTGTGCGGGGGGGACGGAGTTGGGACGTACCCTCAGAAACACCTAGTTTGAAATCTCCAACTTTTGCTTTGAAGGTTGCGAGTAATGACTCCTCAAGCGCTATATCTTGCAGACTCTACAAAATCTCGCAATTACTTTTCCCATTGTCACACCGGCAACGATAACGTCTCTACAAATTGATTCTATCACGGTTGCGACGATCGAGGAGTCAGAAACCTTCGCGAGAGACGAAATCATTGCTAACCTGAAGGGAAAGGAGTTTAAAACTTGTTAATACACCACAATTGGATAGTCTAAGACTACTACGATGCTATATGGACGTACCTCTGTACGTCTCACACATATGTCACATCCAAAACTGACTCTCACATTACGGTAGTCATCATAAGCCGGGAAGTACGGTCCAGAAGAGATACACAATCTTTATCAGTGATGCAGTGTCCTTCAACCGAACTGTCTATAGCCGAAGTCATATAAGCATGTACATCCATCTTTATAGAGAGCATCTGCTGAAGTATAGTCCTCTGTACATAAATCTATATACAGTTTTTCTACTCATAGTAGTGTATGTCTCGTATACCCTGTTGATATCCACGGGTCTGTCCACAGGAAGTGTACGAATATATGTCTCTCCCAAGTGTGTCAGTGTTCTACCTCCTTATGGGCCAACTTTTCGTCATATGTACTACAAATCAAATCTATATAGATTCTGGGTGCAGTCTTTACTAGTACGTACAGTATACAGATAGAGGTATCTCGTCTCCCACCCGTTTGTAAACCGGAGCCTCCGGGTGACACTCAAAAGTTTAAAACTGTCTGCCCGGTCCGGTCATCTCTTCTACCACCTTTTCACACCGCCGACTATAACATAAGAAACTTTTGACATTGCCAAAGAACCGTTTATTCTGTATGTTCGGAATATAGCGTTGAAGCCACTTTTTTATAAATTGAAAGGTGAGGAGTAATTGTAACAGCTGAAAAGGAAAAGAAACCCAGTGAGTAACAATGTCTACGTCCAAGTGTCCAACTTAATCCAAGTTTCCACCTTAATAACGCAGTAGGTAGCAAACGAAGTACTGCATTGAAAATGCACGGAAGAATACTGGTGTGTCGCAAAATGCAGCGACTAAAAGGAGACGATAGAAGATCGATACACTAATTGTACTACTAAGTCGGAGATACCGTCACCAAGGGTTGGAAAAAAGGTTCTCGAGGTGTTTACTGAGGACAA
>NW_011334108.1:8880-37822 GCF_000735185.1 Notothenia coriiceps
TCCCAGCTCCACGCACAGACCCTGAGAGGAACAAGCTTACCACTTATCACAATCCGAGACGATAATGTCTTTTGCATTTTCCTCAAGTTATATGATCTGATGATTTGGTGTATTGTGTATCCGAAAAACAAAACAAATGACACATTTGACCGCGTCGGCAGGACTAACTGCCTCTCAGATATCTAACAGCAGGGGATCTGAATCTGCTTTTGATATCGCATCATACAGAGATGACAGACACAGCCAGCAGTTTGAATGTGACATTGACTCAGCCTCATGGTCTGAACTACTGGAAAATAAACATGTCAATCATAGTATAGAATTCAACTGTCTGCAACTCGATTTAGTAAGGGCTCTTGATGAGGTTTACTGTCATCATGACATTTTAAACGTTTAGCTGTTTAGATGTCTGTATTTTTCAAGATCAAGTTCAAATGTCTTCATATTTTCCTCATCTTAAAAGGGAACATTGATAAAAGTCATTAAAGGGTTACATTTATTTGACAACTCCATCAGCTGATAGTCATCTGAGATGAGGGAAAGCTAGACAGATACTTCACTGACATTCTCTGGTTTTCCAACACAAGGCTCACTTTGAACATAATGTATTTACACAGTCTGAACCATCACTGAGAACTGAAACATGAATCTGTTGACTGTTTGGTGACTCTGTGAAAAAGCAGAACGTATCCATTTACGTATGATTTGACTAGGGTGTGATCCGGCATGCTCAAAGACATTCATGCCGTTTTAATCAAAAATAATTGTTTATAGATTGTGTGACCATGAATGAGTGATACTAAGGTACATCGTATCCAGTAGAGCACAACACACAGATAACTAAGTAGCTATGAATTCACGTTTTTGTCTCACGGCCCGTCTACACTACAGGCATCGAAAAATGCTTTCAACGCTTCGCCCATTCACTTGAATGGGGTGACGTAGAAGATTTTTAATCTTCGCCGAACTGCATTGTGGGGAGCATGGCATGGCTTTGCAAGCATCACGAGCATCTATCGGCATCAAAAGTTGAACAATGTTCAACTTTTGAGGCTCGATGCTTGGCATCAGCCAATCAAATCCAGTTTATGCAAATCCCGCCAGTGCAAGCGCAGCCAATCAAACCGCGTGCAAGCTGGGAGAGCCAGACCGCAGTTCATTTCCTCATATTCCAAAAGAGATATTACGGTAGCAAATCACCCGGTTCTTTACGACCAGAACTATTTACCGGGATGCAAACCGGAGGAACCAGGCATTGAGGGAGGTGGCAGAGACAGTGGGTGAAACTGGTAGGTTTTTCGCCTGTTTGGAGAGTTTATATCCAGTTTACTTCGTTTTAACATTGCTATTGCTTTGTATGTCGGGGGCGGGAGATTCATGTGATTGGTTGTTGGTCGCGCTGCTCGCAAAAAATCGCCAAGCTTCAGACACGCCCAGCTTCAAGTTTTGTTGATGCCTGTAGTGTAGACGGGCCGTGACGTGTTTGGCATTTAGCTAGAAAGCTGCTTTGACCGATACTCAAAGTGACTAATGAAGTGTAGTAAGTGTTACAAAATTGGCTAAAAAATAAACGTTCAGTTAATTGGACAATATGGAAATATTACAAATTCTGTATATGTTAACAGAAATCTAGTCAAAAAACTGTGATTTTCACGGCTATATACTGAATGAGTTACTTCAGTATGACAGAATGACGGCTCTGTAATACCGCCTGACAAAATTCTCCTTTGACAAGTTAACACCCGATGGTTCCTTCTGCCATCAATGTTGTAGAGCCTAATGGACTAATTCAAAGAAGCTCCTGTTGATGCACAAAGTGGTAATTATGGATAGTTTGGCACGAAGATGGAGGCTGGCGGACGTGATGGATGGATTGGCAGCCGTCTCCAGGGTAGTGTCAAATCTATTTGCATCCCAATATGCCCTGAGTGCTGCTTTTAGCCAACAGCTGTCTGTCTCGTGTCGGCGAGATGCTAAAATCTCTATTTCACTGCCACTTTTTCTGTCTTTTTCACAGTCTCGCTCCCAGGATGAAAGAAGATGAGTATGACTGACACAAGTAGCACAGCATGTACACATAAAAGCAATAAAATACTGAAGGAGTAAAGATTTTTGCTCTCACTTGATCAATTTATGACCCAACTTGTTGCTTAAATCTCTATCTTGCTCCCTTTTGATGCCTTCATTTCCGGCAAATGTCGTTTTCTTTCTTTTTCATGGCCAACAGATTGCTAAGAGCATTTCAAATCATTGTCAGCGCTGACCTTTCCTTTGAAAATTGGGCCGCAGGCAGGACATATATTGTTAGAGTGTGTGGGTGTGCATGTGTTTCAGCGAGTATTTATGTGTGCATAGGAGCAAGATCCATCTCCACAAATTAAAAATAACATTGTTATCAGAAGGCCATGGTCATTACCCTTCATTTCTCCAGAAGAAAAAAACAAGCGAGTTTACAAAAATCTATTTGCAAAAGGTCACACCAGACAGTCCAACACTTTCATTTTCATTTTGTACCGCCCTTCGATCTCTCTCTTTCTCTCTCTCTCTCTGTCTCTCTCTCTCTCTGTCTCTCTCTCTGTGTCTCTCTCTCTGTCTTCCTCCAGAGCATTTCTCATCAGACGAACAGAGCCTGTCTTTGCTCTCTAAAGCAGCCGCAGCGAGCAGCTATCAGCCTGTCACATCTTATCTGAGTTTTCGCCTTCGTACCAGGGAGAAGAGACGGAGCTCCCGAGGAATCATAGCTCTGTGTATTCTCAACCATTAAATAATAATAATAATAATAAAACAAGTTCTGTCCTGACAACCTGTTTCCACCCTTTCCAAGTATTTGGGGAATATTTTGGTCGCTGAAGTAGACGCATTTGTCGCAGGGCCGTAGAGTATTTCTGGGTCTCATGAGGAGAGAAAGCTGTATCTGGCTGAGTTTGGATCCAGACACTCAAATGCCTTCAGATGGCAGCCCTCATTCAGTCAGCTCACACTGAAATGCCAGTTGTAATTGTTTGTTTTACAAAACAGCTGCGGATAACACTGACAGAGATCACAAAAATCCCCTTGGAATTATGTTTGATGTTGCATATTTCGATGAAGCTACTTGTCAGACGTAGCCTTCTAAATTGGTACATTCAAACCAAAATGCATCTTTTACGAGTACTGGGTGAAAAAGGCCATAAACAACATCTGATTTTCTATTTTCACTGTTTGAGTGCTGAAGCGACAGTGCAGTGCCTTTTCAAACTTAATACATGAGGAGTTAAACGTAATTGTAAAACCATCAGAACCTGTTTGCCCCCCAATTTGGTGAGTCACGTGAGGACAATGACATAAAATGTGTTTTATTCATGATGCTCTGCATGTTTTGCTTCTGACAAAAGTTTTCTAAAACCTTTATATTAAAGGTGGGGTAGGTAAGTTTGAGAAACCGGCTCGAGATACACTTTTTGTTATATTCCATGGAATGCTCTTAACATCCCGATAGCAATGAATATCTGAAGTGCTTTGACAAAATATCCATAAAAAAAAAATGTCATCTGTGGAAGCCGTGGCGCTGTAAAAAACACGACCAATCATCTGAGCCGGCTAAAATAACTGGATGGCCTACCTGCCTGTCAGCCTTCCATCTGTGCACAAACTTATCTCGTGCCCTCATTGGTCATTTGCGCGTCCGTGTGTGTTGGAGGAGGGGCTCTGTAAGGAAGTGGCAGATTTGGGGCGGTTTTGGTGCAGTGGTTAGAGCATTGGTCATCAGATCAAGGGGCGTTGGTGAACTCCAGTACGAATCCCACCTCGGCGTTAGATACTTTACCCGCATTTGCTCCTGTGGGTAATGTCCACAGTAATGACTCTTACATGTCTAATATGTGTAATGTGTATTTGTAAAGCGCTTTGAGCACCTGTGAAAGCGCTCTAATAAAAAATGTAATCCATTATTATTATTATTATTATAGATTTGTTCCGGCTGTGTATTTTCAAATTCTAGCGCACTCGAGCTGGTTTCTCCAAAATTACCTACCCCACCTTTAACAGTTTGATAATGAATCTAAAGATAGATGTCTGTGACAGTCAATGCGTTATTTTCCATCTTCAAAACCCTCAAATAATGACACCCTCTCCCTGTAACGCAGATGTGATTGCTTTGCAGAGATTATAGAGTGAGTTCTGCTTTTAGACAGGAGCAGGAGAAGTGACAAAGATTACGGTGACATGTCTTTGAGATTCAGAAATGGGAAGAGACATTCCTGCTAACTTCTGAGGCTAGAAGGATATTTAGCAACAGAAAAGGGGTTTGAAGGCTGTGTGAAGAGTGGCAGATAACCTCGAGTAAGGCATTTCATATTTTGTGTTGACTTTGAGCCCTGGTGGAAGATGAAGTCCAAATTGACATAGAAATGTTTAGCATTTAGCAGAAACACAGAGTGACTTATCGTACTATGTTCAAAATCAGGGCTTTTCAGAGCAACTTTGAACACACATGTAATGCCGAGGTCACCCAGGAAAGCAAGACATGAATATTCAAGTAATAGATAAAAAATATTGAAGTATGATAAATTCAATTATCCGAAACCTTGGCAGTAAAAAGGAACTACAAAATAAACATACTTTTAAAAGCCGATAATCAGCATGAAAAGCTCTGTCCTTCACCGTTTCCAGAAGGTTAATGAAATAGCGTCTTATTTAGAGTCTTCTAATCAGAATTGTGAAGTGGGGGAAATGGAGACAGATACTGTAAATCTGTGAGTCTCATTTATTTCTCTCAATCTCTCACTCTCTTACAGTAATTAGCTAATTAAGAATTATCATTCGGCTTATTTCGATTAGCAAATACTAAAATGTCTGATGAGCAGCAAAAATAACATCCTTTATCTGACCCAGTTGCTCTGGATGGGCAGTCTGCCTCTTTCATTACCTTCATCTGTCGGTCTTCAAAGCTTGTTTTATTTTGAGGTATTTTTGCCTTTATTAGACAGATGATGGGCGTGGGGGTTTGACATGCAACTACAATTCCTAGCATTCTCCTTTCTGTCTGTCTGCTTGCATTTTCGCTGAGCACCATATTTGATATCACACGCTCGAAATGAACTTTTTCCTAATTAATGAGACCCTCAATGGAAACATCAAACCTTCATAATTAAGACATTTATTTATGATTGAAAATTAAGCATCTCTGTGGCCTCAAAATGTTGAGTTGGCGTCAAACGGAGAGAGAAAGAAACTGATTAAATGTTTACAACCATCCTGCCTGCTACTAGTTTCCTCTATGAGAGTGATAAGAGCTTGATTATCCTAGATTCATTAATGGGGGGGAATTAAAATGTGTAGCACTCAGGAGAGCGCTTACCTGCAGATTATACCTTTCTATAACTTGTTGCAGGATCATTTGTCCTGCCTTCACTTGATTTATTTAAGTTTCACAAAAAAGGTCAGAATTTAATGTTAGATACTTGAGTTACTTGCATTCAAGGGCAATTCTAAAATTCTATGTTGAGTTTTTATATTTCTTCAGGAAACAGATAATTTACTATGAACATTTCTCAGATTTCCGGATCTGAAAATAAAACCCAAGGACACCCTTTACAGGTTTGCCTCCCACAGATCGCTGCTGGAGGTCATGGATATATGTCTTTCTTCTCTTCAAAGTGAACTGCTGGTGACTCCTCTGCTAATGTGTGCTCGGAGTCTCTCTTCTCACAAGTGAATTCATCAAATCTTTCTAGAAGGGCAAAACAGAGTATAGGGGTGAGGGGGAGGCGTATAGCCTACATACAGAGGACAACCTGTGTGTGAGAGTGTGTGTGTGTGTGTGTGTGTGTGTGTGTGTGTGTGTGTGTGTGTGTGTGTGTGTGTGCGTGTGTCAGAATAGGCCTAAAGTGTTTTCTAGATGATAAAATAAAATGTACAGTATAAGATTGTGTTTTCCTGCTGAACCAATGACAATCCGTGGATGTTCAGTGAATAAAACATTTTATTTTTTTATATTATTTGTAGAATTCATGAATATGTCCTCAGCACTCCCATGGCTACACTGATCATCTACTGTAAGACCAAATAAGGCTTTTAACTCATATATAAATAAAGTGGCCATACCGCATTAATTCATAATCAGCCAGGGCTCTCAAACAAGCCAGATAACAAAAAACAGCTAGCTTAATAAGCTAATGTTCACTTGTATTAATTATTTCTTTACCACTATTACAGATTCACCATTGCTTATTTCCATGCATTTGCTTTAGTTTATCCCCATTGTAACACACTGAGCTATATTTCTGATAACACTGGTGCTATTTACTCATGAAGCACACTTGTTTTAGCAAGATCGTTGCTATGTGCAAAACATTCATATTTGCATAGCTGTATTAACACTAACATGAACAGAACTGCGTGTCTGACCCTATGTGCATCTCAGTCTCTCTCTTTATTCCAATTTAAACAAGAAGCCAATGTCACTGGTTCAGAAAGAAACACTTTAATTTAACCATCTTCTCTCCCCAGCCAATCGGAACCTTTTGTTCTACTATGTATCTTTCTTTTCATTTCATTTCATTTCAGCGTTGACTGATTTTGAAGGGTGGCGTTATGTGCTGTGGCTTAAAGTCTGCCATGCTGTCAGAATGGGTAAGCAGCTTTCTAAATGTGAGCGAAACCCACGGGAGTATAGCCACACACAAAATGTCACTTCCATGCAGAATAATCCTGGTGCTGAACGGCTTAGTGAGTGTAGTTTAATTGAGGATAGGATGCTCTGCAAGTAAGGACATGGAAGCTTTCTTTGAAACAACAAAAAGTTGAAATGAGGACTCACAGGGCTGTTGTTGGGGGGAGGGAAGGGGGGCAAACCACAGTCTGAAAACCTGGGAGAAGTTGTTTGGTAAACTCTAACAAACTACCCACAATCATAAAGCTGACGTTGTGGAAAAAAGGACTTTGTCATACAACTCAACCTTAGTGTCGTACCATTTGTTTCGGTCACAGTGGTAAACCTAGCTTGGAGATGGAAAATAGAAAAGCAAGGCACTGTAACAGTAAATTCATTGCATGCGAGTAACTTCCCATTGAATTCACTTCTTCCCTATTTAAAAATTGAAGGTGGTAAAAAATGTTAGATTGACTGATGGACTGAAATATTGTTTACATTCTTGGCATTTCACGTCATGCTGTTATTCACATTGATCTGCAATAAGATAGCAAGGTTTTGAGCACAGATAATGTTGATGGTTTCCTGCAACTGTAGGAATGTTTGCTTAGCGTGTCTTAACCTTGTACAGATTCAGTCGTCACAATGGTAAACTACGCTTTTACTAAGGGGTAAGAATGTTGTTTTTTTTCCATTCTAAATAAATTCACGGAAAAGAGGGCACAATTATCCCTCAGACTTAGAATCATACTCTTAATGCTGAGTGCTAGACTATTCTCTCGAGCTTTTAGTTCAATGATCTGAAATGAAAAATATAACATTTTAGCTGATCTTCATGAAGGCCAATGTCTGATCAAACAGACTTGGCCCGAAGAATCTACGAAACAAATTATCTAAAGATATATTAACTATGGATGGCATTAATTTGGCCTCCAGTGAGACTGTAAGGAATCTTGGTGTTATATTTGATCAGGATTTATCCTTTAACACCCANTTTTAGTTCAATGATCTGAAATGAAAAATATAACATTTTAGCTGATCTTCATGAAGGCCAATGTCTGATCAAACAAAAAAAGTGTGGGAGTATGAAGCATTTTTTCTATTTGAAAAAAGGAGACTGTAACCATTTAAAGCTTTTCACAGTCTTCTNCATTTGGACTACCTATGTTGCAAATGTATTATCTTTTCAATTTACACACGGCATCTATTGCACGTCTGTCCGTCCTGGGAGAGGGATCCCTCCTCTGTTGCTCTCCCTGAGGTTTCTCCCATGTTCCCCTTTAAACTGTGGGTTTTCTCTGGAAGTTTTTCCTTGTACGATGTGAGGGTCTAAGGACAGAGGGTGTCGTATTGTCATACTGATATTCTGTACAAACTGTGAAGTCCACTGAGACAAATGTAACATTTGTGATATTGGGCTATATAAATAAACATTGATTGATTGATGATTGACAAAAGAAGAAAATATGTGGGAGTATGAAGCATTTTTTCTATTTGAAAAAAGGAGACTGTAACCATTTAAAGCTTTTCACAGTCTTCTATTGCTTGATTTATGAGACAAATGCGCGATATACTAATCCCTAACACTGTATGATTGTAATGGCATTATTGACTCTACAAGTTGAACAGTAACTCTAACAGCGCCTCTAAGTAGGCTCAAGTCCCGCCTCCCCTTCAACAAGGCAGCACAAGACATTCTCAATTCCACCTCTGAGGACCTCTCCAGAGATGCATGGTTGGCGGCTGCTTGGAGGCAGGAGTGGGAGCTAGCCGGGCCGTCCCGCATCCATCGCTACATCTGGGACCCAGGAGATGGCGCCATAGGAGGAGACGACCTACCACCCCGGCAATGGACCACACTAAACCGTCTACGAACTGGGGTCGGTCGCTTCAGAACATCAATGAAGAAGTGGGGCCTGGCAGACGGTGCTGCATGCGAGTGCGGTGACCCTGAACAGACTGCCGAACATATAATAACCACCTGCCCTTTATATAGGCCACCCTCGGAAGCCAGCCTCTTCGACGTAGGACCAGTGATGCGGGCATGGCTACACAACACCTCTGACGTTACACGAAAGAAGAAGTAAGGAGGTAAAAAGATTATTTTATTATATAAAGCACTACAGTCAATTGTTTTGCATATTTTGTAATATTTCCTAGGGTTTGTTCAGAATCATTTATAGATTTGCCATATTTTTATTGGAATAGGTCACTGGGTACAGCAGATAAATATCCAGCAACACAACAACAGAAAACATTGACTCTTGAGAAAGAGAAAAAGCTGACGGTGTGAGTCACGAAGTCCTCTCTGAAAGTGCAATAATGCGGACTTGTGTTTTCAAGGAAACCTCATTCCTTTTGGAGGGCACATTTATGACACCTTTATAATTCAATTCCCAAGGTGAGGCGCAGATCAGTAAAACATTACACAGGCTATAAGCTAGAAGCAGATTTGTTCCTTCAAATTGTCAAATGTTTTGATTTGTGGATCCTTAGAGATGGCCAGAGGGGACTTCCATTCATTTAAGCATTATTCTGTTGAGAAGTATTCTGTCTTTTGTCCACGGATGAAACGTCCAATATGTCTGCTTCTCTGGGAAGAATGATGGACAGTGGATGTCAACCACAGGATGACGCATGAGGTCTACGGTAAACTCTGCCACTAGCCTAGTCTGTTACCTCATCCAGAGCTCTGCAAGGTGGCTGGCTGCTGCACATCCACATCACTCACTATTGTTGAGTTACAAATTACACAGTTGGCATTTAAAATCCCTACGGCTAAGTTCATTGGACACTGGCTGCCTGAAAAATCAATGATTTATGTGGGGCTTTAACTGATTAAAAGTTGGCTCTAGCACGGACACATAGAGCTTTGTTTATATTCAACTGATCCAGAGCAATTTAACAATGAGTAAACAAGTGTTGGTCTCATTTTAATTGGAAATAGTGCCATAAACATAACTTCAAGTTGACAAGACACACGCAAAGACTGATATTGGAATCTATTAAGTCAGTGAGAAGTATTATTCAAGAAAAGTTTCACCACAATAACAATTTAGCCACTGTCACAATTCTCCTTGACTGATTTTAAAGAATACATTAATTGAAATGAGTCACTTAGACTATCATCATGCCAATGTAAGCACACATTTCAACTACAGGGCCTTCTGTATTGTGTCAACGTTGAAAAGACTGATACTCCGACAGCTGTGTAAAGATTTACTTTTAAACACATGATGATAACATTATATTGACCACCCAATAGTCTCTTTTACTGAACAATGCTTGAAGGCATCAACATGAAACTAACAGATACCTCAATCCAATAATGTTAGTTCCTTTATTTAGCTGCCATCTGGTTACTGGATCTCTGATTTCAAGTGAGATTTGTTTTTGACAGTGTATGCGTTATCTAGGGTAAAGGGTGCGTCCCCTGGATCCCCGGCTAAGATCTATATATTCCAAATATATTTTCGATAATTCACAAGACGGTTACTGTAGAGAGAGGACCACCCCCACTTGGTCAGTATTGTTTCTTCTACAATTCCTAGTGTGTAGTTTTTGTTACTAACAGTTATCCTCAAGTTGCTTCAGACCTGCTATTCCTCTCCTATCCACTAGCTGCCACTGGTGAGTTTCTCCTGCTTGTAGTCACCTGTTAAAGAGAGTAACGAACAGCTGTTGCCTCAGTGTTGCAGCTTTAATTTGGCTTGTTTATATAACCATCAACCTGCCTTTTGATAACTCTTTCTGGCTTGCTTTGCCATTTGAATGAAAGTCTTCAATAGAACAAACGGGCCTATTGTTCACCTTTGATGATGGAAGATGACACGATTGTTGCACTGGCAAGAAATCAAACAGAGGACTTGAGCAAGTCCTCTGAGAACTCTGAACTGATGCAATAAAGCCGTCTTGTTATTGAATGGACAGGAGGTATTAATCGATCCTCAAGAGGCCCAGTTCTTCGCCATGCACTGGGCAGAGTGCTCCTTCAGCTGCTCCTTTCATCTATGTCATCTTGTTACAACAAAATATTGAGCGATTTTGGCAGGCCAAGCACAGCAAGTCAGGGTCTCGTCAAGTCATTGTTTTTTGGCAGCACATAGTGACACAACACTTGTCTTTGCTCTGAACTCATCGCTACCTCCTTGAGACCAGTTTAACAACATTTTGCAGTGACTGATAAACACTGATGTACCAATGCTGTTGCATGAATGTGTTCTTTCCACCTTACTAACGTGATAAGATCTATGTCTCATCTGGGAGTGAATTTTGTTATTTTGTTCTCAATCTGTAGATCGCCGTTAAACCCGAGTGATCTCCAGAAGACAAACGGGACAGTGGAGCCGCAAAAGGATATTTCTGCTATCCAAAACAAATTGAAACACTTCATCAAATGTTTGGCCTTTTTTCTTGTGATATGGGCATATTAGGTCTTCGAACTACAGTAAGAAGCTAGAGAATTGCCCATCCAAACATAATAATAATAATAATAATAATAGCTTGGATTTATATAGCGCCTTTCATGAGACCCAAGGTCGCTTTACAAAGAAGAACAGGGGCAAAACAAATGTAAACATCTTCTCAAAATCGAAGGATGTATAGAGCCTCCTTCCATGTTAGATTGATCATTCAAGAAAATAAACATATATATTTTGTGGACTGCTCCCAACTTGTAGATATGCTGGTCTACAACTGGTGATGAGGTCACAGCAGACTTGTGTTGGTTTTAAGCGGACACAAGCCAAAATGGTTTGGAGCCAAAGGTTTAGGTAAACTTGACTTCCATCAGCAATTACTTACTAATCAAACTAATTTAAATGTTCAATGTTTTTTTTGTTATTTCCTAATCTTTAATTACAGAGCCAGTGTGGGAAAGTCTCACTACAGGTTACGGTGATCAGGTGTGTGAGGATGTGTGGTTGCATTTATTATAGGAACAATTCATCTGAAACACACATCAACAGTCCGATGTTGGAGTCGTATGACCTTTCATCATTGCATTCCCTCCTCATCCGAGTCAGTTTCCCCTTCTGACTCGCTGTCGTCACAAACACCTCCGCCCCCAGCTACACTTATAATGATCTGGTGCTAATTGATGGGTTTGGATAATGCCATGGCATAAGGCCAAGCATGCACAACACAAATCACATTACTGATCAGACCAAGGTTTTAGCCTCCAGACAGATTGTAGATGAGTTTCACTTTTTTTTTTAATCATTCTTCATTAATGAATGAAAAGGGCATATCTCACAACACCGTTATGTTGTCATTAGTGAGTGTGTTGTTTAGAATAACCACATGGTTTGCCCTATACTTGTTCAGATACAAATCTTCTTGCCTCATTATAAATAGCACCTCACCTCTGTGTTACGGTTCATTGAATTGTTTTCGATTTCACCTGAAATGTCTCAAATGATCCATGAACGCTGAAGACGCTGTATGTATTAAAATGGACATGTGCAAAAGCAATAATAATGCATTTAATTGGATTTGTGTTACAGGTAATGGTTCTGTTATGCTGCGCTTTTATTAATAGCATATCAATAGATCTATGTTGTCAAGAATTCACCTTGATTTAAATCCTCTCTTGTCTTTATTGAAGTGATCTGTTTATTTGTCTGTGTAGGGCAGCAGGTGTGTTTTCAGCCGTTATCTTTAGAACCATATGTGTATCTTGTTCTCATTCTGCCTGTCTATAAACTAAGCAGCTCGTCTGTTTGTTCTCTCTGTTTGCCTACTTGTCTGTTTGTGACCCATCAGCCGCTCGGTGATATCTTTCTTTAAACACTGCGTGAAACACACCTTTTCTTTGTTGCTATAACGAAGACTCATCTGTCAGGATTTCATGAACATTATATCTATTGACTTGAGGGACAGTTGATGGAGAGTGATGGTTGTTAGTGGAGGAGGTAGCAGGGGTAGACAGGACTCATGTCAGGATGGAGAGGCTTTGTGATTACCATCCTACCCTCCAACCAATCAGTGTGAAGAGCAAGTCCCAGATTCAAACTCAAACTAAATTGGACTCTGCTGCAATGTAACATTTCTGTACTCAAAGCCCTTTGACACTGATTGACAAAGGTTGCAAAGGATTTTCTACGATCAACGGCTGGACAATATACTGACATTATATCAATATTGTGGCAAGAGACAAGATATCATCTTGCATTTTGGATATTGTAATCAAGAAGTGTCTTTTCCTGGTTTTAAGGACTGCATTACGCTTAAGATATGTAATTGTATTACAATACAAGAATGTTATAGATCTAACTGGATAGTTATTCATACTATTTGCGATAACCAACTCATTATTAATAATATAATAATAATATATTATAAAACGGACAAGTCAAAACAAGCAATCTGATTGGTTCTTAGCCGTGATATACTGAGCGTATACCACGGGTAGAATTGTAAATTACTTTTCACAACATGTCAGTATCCCTCCGCGCCTGAGGCAAACAGTATACAGTTGGGTTCAGACTGGAACAAGAAAGCAGCGGAGAAGTAACGGGGCAGAAACCCTCCTTTTTACGCAGCGGCCCAGACATAGACATCAAACGGCAAAACATATTCATAATGCAGTTCCTTTAGCACTAGGGCAGGGATATCTAGATACTCTCCAAGGTTTGACATAATGAATTGTGCTACTTTTAAAGCAAGCAACGATGTTTTTAAATCTGTAATCAAAGAGGTCCGCAAAAACGCTATCGACCAATCAGATTGCTTGATTTGACTTGTCAGTTTTATAAATATATTTACATTTCTTCCGTTACGAAACAAACTTACAAGGCATAAAATGGAAACATTTAAGATTAACTTCGACCTCCGGGGGGGTCTTACTATAGTATGGAGGAGTGGATTGAGCAGTGCCTATCTCCAGAAAAAAAAGCACATAAACGATAACATGCAGAGCTACGTGAAGAGCAGGTAGACCAACTGGAAAAGTACCACCATTCAAAAGCTTTCTGATGCGGGTCTTGAAACAAAGCAGAGAAATTATGACCGTTAGTGGCCACAGGTGCGAAAGCTCTCTCCAGAGCTACTGGAAGCCCAATCTCGGGGACCGGAGAAAGTGGAGCAATATTCTCGCCACGCCAAGCAACAGCCTAGATTAGAGCCTCAACCTATACAAGTAACCAAGTAAGCCATGCTACTGATGCTGGACAGTTTTTCAGTGGCTGCACAATAAACGGCAACATAGAAAAATGAATGTAAATAAATAGCCAAATAATGGATCAACGCTCTAATATGTTCGCTAGCTGTTAGTGCAGGCCGTGGTATATGCTCATTATATCACAGCTAAGGGGCGTGGTTCGGCCCGACGCGAAGCGGAGGGTCGACAACCCCCTTAGCTGTGATATAATGAGCATATATCACGGCCTGAAGTGAGCTATTGCTTTTATAAAACGGTTACCAAGTGTGGCAATATGAAAGAAAAATACACACTCTAATTTAAATAGTTTTTATTAATAAATAATGATGTTCAAAATAAAATAGTCCCTCCGTTGCCTTCTGCACGAAACCTAGTGCGAGGTGGTTGCTATGCAACAACACTAACAGCTAGCGAACATATTAGAGCGTTGATCCATTATTTGGCTATTTATTTACATTCATTTTTCTATGTTGCCGTTTATTGTGCAGCCACTGAAAANCACTAGCAGCGAGGCATGCAGACATTTCAATGAACCCAGTTAACTCTATGCACCTTATCAGAAAAGATAAATGTAGAAAAAGATGGCTAATACCAAGATAGGGTGAAAACTGAAGTGTTGGATGATAACTTTAAGACAAAGATACCCTAACTTATCCTTGGGAAGTTCTCTCAGCATCTTCAAACATGTTCTAAAGGGGTATAATTACTTTATAGAAGGTTTTTCTTTGCTCTATCTTTCCATAATGAAACTGCCATAAACGTAGATAGAGAATGTAATAAATTAGGCAATCATAACCGCATGTAGCCTTCTGAAGGACATGCTGCATTTATTAAGTTTCAAGGACACATTATTACAGTGTTTTATTCTGAGGAAAGAAATAACCAAAGTACGTATAAGTCTATTTGGACCCTTTCAACTTTTAAACCCATTTGCACTGAGTACTAGAAATTACTTGCGTGGCCATCATTATTTAAATTGATCCAGGGATGGCACACACAATCTCATCTGTGTTTGATATAGCATTTGGTGTGTCCAACCTATTCTCATTTAAAGTTTGATCATGCCTGTGGACTTGAGTTTGCCCTGCAATCTCTTTTACGATCTTCTTGGGACTTGGAGAGTTGAAAGAGGAGATAGACAGCCTTCTGGCAGAGAGACAGAAAATAACCTGTCAAAGCTGCAAGCCGAGTAAAGACTGTCTCTTAAAACACATAGATGGGAAAAATAGAGGCACGAGCACGATGAAAAGTTGGACAACAGGCCCTGTGCCATGTCTTTCACAGACACACCAGAGACCGTAAATCCACCACGCAAAAACACACATTTTCCTCGCAGTGTTGTCAGAATGATTGGCCAAGAGTCAGAATCCTTTATATCCTGTTTACTTCTCTTGGAGGTAGTTGTCCCATATTTTCCATGACTGGATCAAACCCACTTTCTTTGTATATCTTACTCCCACTCACAATAGCCATTTCACACACTCATCACTGTGTTTCTTGCTTTGAACTTTGCTGGTGCGTTGCCAGTTCCAGCTCTCTGCTTATGTTATATCGCCCTTTACGATGCCTTTTTTTTCCCTCTACTCCTCTCTCAGTGCTACTCTCACTACAAGCAAAGTGCACCCTCATATGTCAAAGGCAGCATAGCTGAGTTGATCTCAAATAGCAGAACAGAAGCATTGTGTTCATTGACATGCTTGTGTTTTTGAGAGGGTCTTCGGGCTATGAAATAAAATGTGCACCAAACCAGTTTATGTGTTTTTCTGTTTGGGGAAAACAAAATAGGAAAAGAGATGGCAGCCCCAAACTTCATCCACTTCTAGACAATTTAGCATAGCCTATTCGCTGTGTCGGTGGGCCGGTAGAAGATAAGGAACTAAAGGTGGCTGTCTACTTCGTCTTTGACCAGGCAGCAGACTATGTGGACTAGAATTATAATTAGTTTTTTATCCATAACCTATGAAGGTTAAATCATCAGACAATACAACTTCTTTGCATTCATGCAGTGTAGGTTTTGTGCACCTGTGTTATGATTGTGTAATGGCTATTGATTCAAATAATTTCTACAGTACGAGGCAGCCTGCTATAAATCTAAGCTTTTGACATCTCCATAATGTAAGGTTTCTTATTCATACTGTTTCTCAGGTGTATTGATTCAATTTTGCCATCATTTCACAAAGTGTTTGCGTGTTAGTATTTAGCAAAGTGTATGTGTAGTAAGTCAGTGTAGTTTGTTGTTATGATTTATGGATCTGTTGTTTTTGCCACATTAAATTAGCTTTGTGATTGATGCACCTGAGTTTTCGTCTAGTTTCCCATCGAAAACATTCAATATAAAACAAAATGTCTGGATATAGTTTTGACCCTGAGTCCATATTTGTCTGCCAATACCAAATCCAACCATTGGGATGATCACAGGACAACTGTAATAAACAATATGAAAAATACGATGATTGTGAGACCTTTATTAATGGTGAGAAAATAATATTCGCTTATAAATATTCCTTGTTGGATATTGTGTGTGTAGCTTCCAGTCTATTTGGGTTAGGTCCCCTAGATACTTCAAAATGAGACATTTCTGTTTCTTCTTCCCTGTTACCTGTGTGTCCGTTAGAGTATCAGTTACATACCAGGCACACAATGGGTATTAAACAGATATCCACCTGAGGCTAATGTTAACCCTTGGAAAATGTCCAATGGATGCAGATAGATGCATCTTTCCCTTTCAGAGTTGGACAGTTAAATGGGAGGATCACTTCCTCTTCTCGTTTCTTGTGAAGAAAAATGACTAAATCCCTATCCAGGATACAAAAGCTGCTCTGTATTTTGGTTTATTTCAAACCGTATAAGATCATTTTTTGTTCCAATGATTTTAATGTTCTTTCTTAACCAATAATCCATGTATAACGTTTTCCAGATAAACCACCTAAACTCAGTTTGCTGTTAAATGACTGTCTACTGTATATGGGTGCATTGTGGCTTATTGGTTCACTTCATCATATTTGTGCAGTGTATACAAGCAGGCAGCAACACGTAAAGAAATAAAAAGGATGAAGAAACTTTTCTTTCTTCGTTGATTTAAAAACACACACTACGTCAGACAGTGTTAAGATGAATTTTGGATTGGATTTTTTACTGGCATACTTAACTCACTTACCTGTAAACCAAGGGACGCAAGTTAGTGACTCAGGATGGTAAATGTCAACATGTGAATAAAAAGTTCTCCAATATTTATTTTTCAGAATTTCCATAATATCATTTCAACTTTCCAACACACAAATACAGAATAAAGCAAAGTTGTAACTTACTTACATTAATTCAAGTACATTCTTAGTACAATGTGTCCTCCGCATGTGACTCACATTGTACTTTTTAACACACCTTACGTTATTACTTTACAGCTGAGTATAAAAGATTGTGCTCAGGCTGTTATCAGCGTGGATCAGGTTGCACCATGACCCCACCTTCTAATGTATTTTTACACGCTGTATTTTCTTTCTCTGAAAGGACAGCAAACAATGGGGAGAACAAAATGAGGTTGTGAACGTTGTGAGTTAGAAAGATCGGGAATATTCCTTGTTTTTATGTAGGTATGAAACACTGATAATACTGACATATGTTAGTGTTGTAAAAATAAGAAAACAGTCATTTCTAGGGGAAATTCAGTCATTAAGTCTCATTTTAAATGGCGCAAAAGTTGACAATACCTTGTACTTTTTGTCGGCCACAAAGCAATCAGGTTTGTTGTCATAGCAAATCTTTAAGGTTGACTCTCCACATTGTAATTTAAAAGTGGCCAGATTGGGTTTGTGTATTTTAGACTTTGGTCAATGTTGCACTAATGTGTCACCATAGTGATGGCACACAAATGCACACGCTGACTGTGTCATTGCAGCTGTTATAAAAACCATGCACTTAAAACCTGATTGAAGTGGTCCGACTGAGTTGAATTCTATGAAGGTAATTTAAACAGCTTTTCATACCACTTACCATACAAACATGACCGGTGTAATCGTGTGTTTTTTTCTTTCATTATGCAAACAAAACAGAATGAAGCTGTCTTTACACAACTTTGGAATAGAATACAAATGTAAAGGTTAATGTGAAACATACTCATATAAACTGAAATTCTGTTAAAAAGTGGTTTTGAATTGTACAAAGTAAACTTTACAATGTATATACAATCATGTCTTCCAATGTAAACAATTCATACAGTCTGTCTTTTTACAATTGTGAAAAAATAAATAAAATCAGATTTACAGCAAAATATAATATATTACTTTTATGATATGAAATGTACTTTATTAAGAGGTGTTGTTTTTGAATGTGTCTTAGTTTGGGCTACATTTGGACTTTGTTTAAGGAGAGTTTAAACATCTGCCTATCCGTCATTAGCCACACAGTGTTCAGTTGTTGTCTCTCGTGCTCCCATAAACAAAGCAGGTTTTAGGCTAAAACAAGGAGGTTATTCCTGAACTTGTAAGTCCCAACCTCCCAGAAAAATTGGCCTGGATACCTCGTCTTCTCCCATATCTTCCTCCTCCTTTTTGAGACCAGTCCTGGTCCAAGGATAGTTAGTCTTTCTGTATTCACAACTGTCTTTTGATGCAATTCCAAGAGGGATCGCAGGCATCCAGCTTTCTTTGTAACCTGTTTCAAACATGGTATCTTTAGATGTGTTCTCACATCCCTGTGGGAAATAAGAAGCAACTGGTTGAGAGGGGGAGAAGTGAGTGTTGCAGTAGAGCTGGGTTGGGGTGTGTACACTGCCATCATCAAACCCTGAGTCCGACCACTTTGAGCTGTCAAAGCTCTGCAATCTGGCCAATGATGGCTGCTCCGTCTTGGAGTCTATGAGGTCAGATAAAAGAGGTTTTCTCTCAGAGTTAAGAGGTGATACAAAGTCATCTGTGCCGCTCTGTAACTGAAACATGAGTGAAGGCAACACAAGTTGTCCATTTGTGTCCCGCTCTGTTTGCAACAGCAGGGGTCTGGTTGGATTGTTATCACATGGTTCCTGATCTGATAACGTTGGTAGTCCAAGTGAGGTCAGGTTTGGACTCACTGTCTCTTTATTCCAGCTTTCTCCACTGGAAGATAATTGTACGTTACTGGGTTCTCTTTTGTCGTTAGTAGCCTGCTGAAAGTCTTCATTCTGGGCAGCAGGGACATGGACAGCTACTGCACCGTAGCTCTCTGACGATTGGCCGCCGGTGTTCTCGTGTTTTGAGGTCGCACTGTCTGCACTTGTCTCCACAGAAGAGCAATCGCTGTCTTGCCAGGGGATGTCCTGGGGGGAATAACCTCCAGGCCCAAGTACAGGCCTATTTGTCTCCACTCGAACTGTTGAGTAAACTGTTGGTTCACTTTGAACGTAGATCTCCGGTTTGGAAATAACGATATTCCTATCTGGAGACGGCAGAACTCTGTGTGGAGGGCTGATGGTGGATACCTGTTTTTTAAGAAAATACAGAGAGAAAAATTCAGTTCAAAGGGTTCTGGATTTGTGTTGCTAAATAAACCTATTTCCATTTGATTTGAATGTACTGATACAGAAAAGTCCAATTTCTGCCAATGAGAATTGGCTTCTTTTTTTTAAAGATACATTTTCATATGAATGACAACATTTACCATCATTGGTAAAAAAAAGCAAAACAAGATGGATGGAATTCTTAAAACAAATAAATGCCTTTTATCTCCAGGCAACACTTTATCCACACTTCATATGACAACACTGAAAGCCCCATGAGTCATTGAAAACCTATTTAACATTGCTAAAACAACATCCACAGATATTCAATATCTTTAATTACTTTCTCTTTGCTATGTCACACACAAACCTTGAACACGTGTACAGTAATCAAAGTGCCAGAGGGCTTGATTTCCCAGTTAAGGCAACAGTTCCTTGTTGGCACTTCAAAGAAAACATTAGGAAATAAACATCTTACCAATAGCTTGCTCTTTTCCTTTCCAGCCTTCACGTAGTTGCACATGTACACAACTGACACAATGATTATGGTCGTCAGTAGAGCAGCACTCACAAGAAGCCATGGCAAAAGAATCAGAGGATCATCTGAGGAAGAAGATAATTGCTTTAAAACCAGTCCAGGAAATCACACACGTAAAATTTGAACCCTCAAGCGACAAGTTAAAAAGTTTCCCATTGCGACACACAAGCTTAGGCACGTTATCGGGGAGTAGCACTGTAGCATGCCTGTGTGACAGGACTGTTGATTAACCAGTGTATATATATATATATGAACTTCTCCAAAGTACTTGTTGGTGAACAGGATCTTATCCAAACAGAAATCTTCACAGCAACATATAGAAGTGGAAATCCCCGCAGCACCTGTGTAATATATATGTATAATCTTGCCTGAAGCTGTCACCATTTGTTATTCTCAGTTTTACCAGTAGAATAATAAACAATAACACAAACTAAGGTCAGGAAAATGAGTGTAATCGAATCTAATGTAATCTTATCAGTATCAAATTCAATCAAATTAAGCACACTTAAAAACGGTTTTTGGTCGAGCCAAAGTGCTGCACATGTAATACAAGCACACTACAATAACATAAGAAAAACACAATAGAAAAGACAAGAATTTACATCAGAAATATAATGACAAAACACAGAGAAATGTCAGGTGTCATGCTCGGCTCTGACTAGGAGGCCAGAGAGGAGAAGTGTGTCTTCAGTGAAGATTTAAAAATAGTACGGCAGCAGCATAAGGAGAGGTCACCACCCAAAAACCACCAAAAGTGCCTGTTTTTAACAATTAAATGTTCCTATTTGACCATGTTCTTGAAGGCTTGGTGAAGAAAGCAGGGACTGGTTTATAAAATGAGAATGGTTTATAACAACCTGTCTTGATACAATCCTAAACACTTGTTTCTGAGTGGCTATAATCACTTGAGGAGAAGAGCACTGAGTACTTCAAGTCAAACATAGAAAATGCAACATTTTCAACTATCACTCAAACATTTTCTTGAGTTTTCTCCACAGCAACTAGCTCCTTGATAGTTTCCCAGGAAAATGTTCACTGTTATACTGCTGCTTTTTTTGAACTATGATAGCATTTAATCTCCATAAGTCAGGTTTTCAGAAAGGTAAATCAAGTTATTAATTTAAAAAAATGGTATTAGAAACTGGCAGTTGCTTTTCAATGTATACAAAAAGAGCATTTAGTGGATACAATGAAACATAAGCAGCAGCAAACAGATCATCCGCATGAAGTTATATTAATATTGTTATCAGTATACTTTGTACTTCTCGAAAGAGGGTGTAAAAGGAATACAAGTTAGATTCCTCTTCCTCACCTGGCAGAGTGACACAGAACGTAGCATTTTCACTCTTCAACCGTCCCTCAGTGGACGGCGTGTAGAACACGTTGCCACAGTACTCTGTTTGGTTGTTCCTCAAGTCGATCACAAACCGGCCAGTTGTGGTGACATGAACCTGGTGACACAAGGACATACAGATGTTAATGTAACTGTAACAAGAAGAACAAACTACTTCAAGCTAGGTACGTTGAATACAGCTTTGTGCCATCAGATATATTTGCAGAGGAGCGCAGTGACCGTGTCTAAATATCTGTTTAGTGCGCGCAGTTATGCATGTAGACGGGCGGTATGCGATCCAATTTATTCATACGGGCAGAATGAAATGATAGGAGGGGTTTACTCCTCGTCTGCGACTGCCACAGATAAGGGATTTGATTTATTGATTGTTGTTGCGATGTTAACATTTTAACACATATGACATAAATGCTTCTAAAATGAATTGCGTACCAAAGCTTTAAAACAACAGGTAAACCTTGGGGATGGATAAAAGAAAGTCATTCTACATCACAGCTTGAAGACCAAATACTTTAAATGAACTTACTGTAAGTCTATAGATGATTAGGTTTGTCTAATACAAAAATCATTAATTGGTATGTTTGTGAATGTATGTTACATAGCATTTCTACTAATATGTAACATACAATCGGCATACCTGTAATTATATTATATGTGATGGCTTGTATGATTATATGATGGCTGAAGGAATTTCTGAACAGTTTATTTTATGAATGGAGACCTACCTGTGCAGCCCACTTTGGCTTGATGATGTCTAAGGTATAATGGATTTGAACTTCTTCAGGTCCTTTTTTGCTTTTGATGATTATGTCCTCGACTGAGCTTCCATTTGGCCCCAAGGGCAGGGTGATGTTAACGTGCAAGGATGACACGGTTGTGTGTTTAAACAAGATTGGTGGACCAAGAATAGCTGTGGAGGCAAAGAAAGATAAATACATTTAGGTTGCAGTAGAATACATCTGGCTTTGACAAAAGCAAGAAATGCATGATCGAGCGTGGAGATTCTTACTTTCTGCTATCGGTTTAAACTTATGGCTGCCTCGTACGCCACCATTGGAGAACACCTTAGCCCGGTATTGAACGTCATAAACTGATGGGGTCTCCGCAGTCAGGTCACAGAACCGATCAGCAATGTTCTGACACTCCTTCTTTATCTGGAATGTCTGATTTTCTTCATCACTGTAAAATAAGTGGAGTAAAATATGATTTTAAAAACTGAATGAGCAGGGCAGTGTAACACTTTAGGTTAACTGGTATCAAACCGAGAACAAATAACTTAAATGTGCTGTGTGTAATTTAATCAACCATATGATTATGTAACACACGGAAAAAAGTACAGCATTTTTTAGCAACCAGGAAATGATATTGAGTGAGCAGCATTTTCCTGTGCAGCTGGGTTGATGCTTAAAGTCCAGCTAAAGCATTCCGTGACCGTGGAAGGGACAAAAGAAAATAATACGATAGGTGTGGCGTTTGACATTTGTCTGGGAGACTGCGTCATGTGTAATTACATGCAATCACACTCACAGTTGTAGAAGCTGAGTCTAAAAAGGAAAGAAAGACACATATTGCTCTTCTTTAGCATTACGTCTAATCTATTGCTACTGAAGTTAAAACCTAGCAGCATAGTGCGTTTAAGTTTTTCAGCAACACATTCATTAAGCCAGTACACCATTTCTAGAAGACATAGCAGGTAACAATTCTCGAAAAGAAAGCAAAGAAATGCACCTTTTTACTTGATTTTACATGGATACAATTCCTAGATTTAAAATAGTTCAATTCCCATGGAAAGACCAGAACCAACAATGACTTGTCCCATGTGTAAATAAATATATAACCTCAAATGAAGTGAGCACCATCTACAACATGCTCATTTGACAGTACCTTGACATTGCCACTATAACTAAGGGATAACAGATTGTTTACCCCTGCATCACAGTTTCCTGCCCTGACCCCCCACTCTTTATTGATCTCTTCACAGAGTCACATGGAGGGCAATGGGAAGTATAGGAGTACAATCTCATCCTTCATCCCAGGTCTTACCTCCTGTACTGCACGCTATAGAGGACCTTTTCCCCGGGGAAGACAGGGTCCCAGTGCAGTATGTTGTAAAAGTTCTTGGAGACAAAATGCACTCTTCCATCGCAATTTAAAAGAGAAGCTGTTGGGAAAAAATATTGCACATGAGAAAAGTATTTTATGGCGGATGTTGGTTCCAAGCTTGTTCTCATTAAGTCTGGTTTTCAATTTCAAAAATATTCATAATTTTTATAAATACAAATCCTGAGGGGACCGACACTATTCTGTAACAAGCTCAAATGTTCCCAGCACATACAGTTACAAAAAAAAAACAGCATCCTCAGCCATTGCTGTCTCCCAATATCTGAGGTTCTTTGTTAGGACCTTTTAGAGTAAAGCGATACAGCACACATACACTAGAAATATCCGGGACCACAGGGAGATTATGAAAGATGGACTTTGTTTCTGCTTGTGGCTGAAACTGAAAAAAGCTGTTATTTGATACTCTTTCGTGTTGCCATACAGGAAAGGGATGCAGGAACCCAGCCTGTATTTTAAAGCTTGAGTTATTTATACAAGGACCACATTTTCATGATAAAAATTCATATACAAGGCGCGCTTGATTTACCAAACCAGGGCTTGTTACATCTTAATGTTATAGCCCATGTAGTTTATTATAAGAGAGACAAGTTGAGAATGACATACAGAGGAGTCAATTTAAAATTTGCATTTTTATAAGCTTCAAAATTACATTGTCAATATTACGCTAGACTGCTTCTAAAATGAAATAGCATTTATTATTTAAAAAGTCCTCTTATTATAAGCGTTATTGTATTGTTGGTATTGCTTATTTTTCCCAGAAGAACTACTTTGTAATGACAATTTGCTCAATCAAAACATACATCTGTAAGTGCTCCACTGTACTCACCATAGCAGAACAGAAGCAGGATGATGACATTCAGAGACCACATCTTCATTTGGTATCTGGGCCACGGGAAAAAAACAAACAAAGTCCTACTCTGAAACTCCCGCCGCTAAGTTGCGAGTCTTAGCAAAAGTAACATAAATTCCACACGACAAAAAAAGAGACTAAATCCAAAATAAAACTCTCCAAAATCCCTCAAAACAAAACCAGAGTGGCTTTCAGAAGGGCTGTAGAATCTTAAAGCTGTGAAGGAGTTTCCTTTGTTTATCTGGCGTCCGCCTCACAACCATCTCTGATACTCTCTGGGAAAGGAGTGGCTTTACTCAGGTGTGCGCTGCAGGTGTACTTTGGAATATGTTATTGCTTTGTTCCGGTTCTTCTGCATACTTTATGTTCCGCCTACTTTTATTCTCTCTCCATACTTCCCTTTTTCTTCCCTCCTCCTCCTCCTCCTCCCCTCTCCACCTTGAGTCTCTCTCTCTCTCTCTCTCTCTCTCTCTCTATCGTCTTTCAGGTTATTCGTAGTGTCTAGAGATTACAGGAAATGACTCTCAACTGCAAAATAAAGAAAGTCAAAGAACATGCTTATACACACATTGGGGGCTAACGTGTGTATATATGGTTGAAAAACCATTGTGTACATAAATCATAAACAACCTGATATCGGCTAATGTTATCACAACGTTTTAGTGAGGAGCAAACTAACAGCTAAAATAATAAATGTATGAATAGGCCATTAAATAATGTTCCTGTTGCAAGAGAGTAATAATTAAAAACGCACTGGGGGGACATGGTTTGTTTTGCCCTGATGTGAACCTCATATGCAGACTTAATTTCAGTTTGTTCAGTTATTATTAATTGGCTTTTGTACACACAAACAAACAAACAAACAAACAGAAAGCCTGATGGGTATCAGTTGCGGAGTCAAACAGGGGGTGTTTCTCAATGTCGAGGAAGGCTGCTCCAGAGCCACTATTTCAAGCATACTACGTCATCGAGTGCCGCCGATGGACTGTTCCAATGTCCAGCATACTTGGAATTCTACCGAGGCCGGCGTACTTCGTAGTGAGAAATTTTGAGGCTGCACATGTGTAAACTCATCGCTTTATGTAGAAACAAATGTGCAATGTTCCACTGGAGCATAAGTGAAACACAGCTCTAGAATATGAAGTTAATATTTTACTGTAAAGATTGTACTGTACTTTTGATACCTAATATTATCATCGAAGCAGAAAGAAGCCAACAGATTTCAAGTAACAAAAACAAAACATAATTGTTTGTCCAACCACAACATTGCTAAGAATACACACTAATAATAGGAGACAGAACAGTATTGGTTATACAGGTTTGAGGCAATGAACACATTTTCCGGTATATCTATTGAGTCAAGTGACTTCATTGGACGCCTGAAAGAATGACTTCCTGATGATTCTCATCTAAGACATTGTTTCCTGGCCTAGAAAGAATTTGAACAATGATGACTGTTTTATTTAATTTTCTAAATACAGTAGCATACACCCAGAGCTGTTGCGCTGTACACCTATTGTGGCAACGTTTTTTTATTTACAACTGAGTCATGTTGAAAGACTTCACAGCTGTAAGAAAAATGCATTGTTTGCATTGACGTCTTGATAAGGTGATTCATTAAGTAAACTCTTCGTAATGATGGGGAATCTATTATACTCGGCCAGTCACAAAACACATTTATAAAACAACAATCTATTTTAGAGATCGTTTTACGTTATATATTGTTGCTTACTGGAATGCATGAAGATGTCAACTTAATGGTTTAAGCATGAAAGGTATTTTTTTATGTAACCAGGTTCACTTCTACTGTACACACGCACACGCACGCGCACACGCACACACACACACACACACACACACACACACACACACACACACACACACACACACACACACACACACACACACACACACACACACTAAAGTGAATTAGACCTACCAGCTCACTTATTGCACATAGTTTTGGAATTTGAAGCAAATCCCTCAAATGTTAACGACTAAATTTAATGTTCAATTGGTTTAGCCCAGAACTCTGTGACTATCCCATGAGTAAATGAAATAATGCTATTAAAATATGCTGTGCCTCTGTAGCCTTGAAGTAGTTCAAAGTCGTATTTTCACCGACAATAACCTGTCTGGTGAGTTTTTACCTGTCCCATTTGTTTTGTTTGAGAAACCTGCCGCCCAATTGTGCAATGTTTATTCAGAAAATGGTTTCTACAGTTGCCTTGGATTTGTATTAAAAAAAGGCTGTGTGAGATAAGATAGGAAAATTATGACTTGATTGGGATTATCCCCACAGGCTTGTTTCGCAACGATTTCTCAGTTTGACTTCTCGGTTTGACAGTTCAACCAAAGTGTTTTTACCGTTTTGCACAAGCGTAAATGTGGACGAAGTTCTGCTTAAATATGTCTCTCAAAGGCAGTCTGTTCTCAAATTGCCTCCGCAATAATAACATGTAAAGCACTGATTGATTTGTTCCACCAAAGCAAAGACACTGATCTCATGTAAGTCCTTATTGATCTCTGTCTTTCCCTAATATTGGATGCACTGATCCTTGTGTACACAATCTGTCTATCTCTGTTTTAAGTGGGTCATGGTCAGCGACACCTTATCATAAGAAGCAACATCCTGTCAGTGATTTGCTATGAAGGTTGATTTTAATTAGAATGTTGTTTGACTACACTAGTATGTACACAGCGACATTAAAACATGCCACCTGGCTGAAAAATAATAAAGACCTTGCCTCGCCTATAAAGCTTAGAGATCACATTGGCTTTAAATGGAACATGTTGAACTGTTTTTGCCATGGGATGTTGAGTATGCGAGTATGCTTGGTCTTCAAATGGCAAAACTTGTGAGAAAGAAATTGATACTTTAATAGTCTGCTTTATGATTTCTTTTAACTAGCCAATGATTGTGTGTTTTCTGAATTTCACACATTTGTTGTGGAATAAGTAGATTTGATTTCAAATGCATGAATATCCAGATAGGCATTCATTGAGTAATTATTACTGTAAGTATGACTCCCTCTAAAGGCAGTCTTGATTATTAAAATGGCACCAACCCAAAACCTGCCAAACCAGCACATGAAACCCAAACAAGTTAACTTGGGTTGCAAGCAAAAACACACAGAAATGTATTTAATCTCTGCTTTGCTGCACCGTTTGAGACTATCTCCAGTATGGCACCTTGTTTCTACACTGAATTTTATTGTTAGAGATCCTTTTATTTTCTCTCTGTCACCAAATGAGCTGGTGACATCCCTGAGAGGAGGAAAGGCTTTGATGTGGTTGGACACAACCTGAGGAGATGTGATGGGTACTTCTGTGGGCTCTTGCACTTCAAGAACATCATCAATGAATCATCCTTTCCGCTGTCGCAGCAAATCAGATGTATCTTGCATCTCTCACCTCGCCAGCCTGTTCGAGTCACAAAGACTGAGAGACACCTTTGATCTCATTCAGTAAACACGGGTTCCACTGGGCAGCGTCACGTCTCAGGTTCAGGAGAAACCAGAACTCATATCTGAAATCTGGTGCAGCAGAAACATTTGCAAAGTCAATCTTTCCCATTTTTGCGATTCCTGTTGGGCTTTTTACAACTCATCATGTATATCACCCTATTGTTCTGTACTCACAAGTACAGTACCCCTAAAAACCCACATTTGTATCAAGAGGAAAAGGATCAAATTCAAATCTGGCAGTTAGGGCTTTAAGGAGAACACCAAATATCTTGATACCTCTGATCAAATACCATGATATATGAATAATTCACTGTATTGTGTGGTTGACTATTGGCGCTTTTCCAACATGATTACACAAAACAATTGTTGTTGAAATATCATTAATAATGAGGATATATTATCTTATTATTATTATATTATATTATTATATATATTATTATATTATAATATATATTATTATTATTATTATATTATATTATTATATATTATATTATATTATTATATATATTATTATATTATAATATATATTATTATTATTATTATATTATATTATTATATATTATATTATATTATNATCCGTGCCTCGCCCCGCCTCTCCCCATCACCTCTCCTGCTCACCCCCGTGTCACCCGCGTCTTTGCCGGTGTGTTTCGCCAACAACAACAACCGAGTGTTTCGAGCCAGGTCCCGGTATCTCGCAGGACAGTGCACCCAGCAGGAGCCTCCAGCTAGATTTGATCTATATGAACATAAACGTGAGTGAAGTCTAATTGGACAGGAGAGAGAGAGATCAGAGATCAGCTGCTGCTGCTGCTGCTGCTGCTGACGGAGGCACCCAGGAGAGAGGGAGGAAAAGAGAGGCTCTGTGTATTATTATTATATTATTATATAGAGTCGTTATTAATTTGTTTTAAAGCTCAATAAATAACAAAGAAGACCTTTGACCTAGGGCTGGGCGATATGGTCTCTAAATGATATCGCGATATTTACTGACTATATCGCGATATACGATATATATCGCGATATTCTGAAATGTCCTCTAAAAAAGTTTTTAATTTAACCCCTTGATGTTTACAGTCACGCCAGTATTATGATTCTAGTAGTCCCTGCAACATATGTCTGCATTAAAAAAATCGACTAATAATGAAGAAAATTAACACATTTGTTGCAATAGTAATTTATGCACTAACTACATTACTACTTGTACTACAACATTTGAATCATCAGTTCTTCCTNATAGAGTCGTTATTAATTAGTTTTAAAGCTCAATAAATAACAAAGAAGACCTTTAACCGGCACTTTTCAAATTGTGTCCGGAAGATTCGGAGCACACGCTTGCCTCGGGGGGGGGGAGC
>NW_011334108.1:37854-60793 GCF_000735185.1 Notothenia coriiceps
TCGTCCCTTGGAGAGGTGGGTGTTTTTCATCTGATGGTGGGCTACCGGAGAGATTTACAGCAGGAGCACACGCTTGCCTCGGGGGGGGAGCCAAGAGAAACAGCCAGAGCCCTGCCTCTCCCCACCTCTGCTGCTAAATCCACGCGGAGAATAAACCGTAGGGCAACCATGCTCGGTACGTCTTCTTCGCTGCTTTTGGTGTATTTTGTGGCGGAAGTACAGCGCCACTTACAGGCCCGGCATATGCACTACCAGCGGGTCGAGCGGTCTCGTGTGAACGGACACGTTAATTGAGCTGATTGCGTGTGAACGGAAGACTTTTTTGATATCGAATTTGGTTCCTTATTCGTTTGCGTTCCCGTGTAAATGGGGCCTAAGACCTTTCCCCATTTTCCCATAAGATAATTGACAATCTGTTTCTACAATTCCACAGAAGAGGGGTTTGCAAGAATATTAGGCAATGCCACTAGCAAGCGTAGCTAGTGTAGCAAGGCCTTGAAACACTTTGTTCTGTCTAAATGCACTTGTGGATGTAACGTTTGAAAAAGAATGCACGAAAAAAAATTATCTGCACATTCAGACATTTTTTTATACACCATTTGGTATATTTGTCCTTCTTTCTCAATACTAATTCCATAACCAGGGCCAGATCCAACCAAAAACATCTGACATTGACTGCTGCAAAACCAAATTAACCTCCAATTTGTAATGCTCATATTCAGGGTCAGACTGAGGAGGACTCCAATGAACATTGCAGCAAAGATATTAAGGTTATGGCACAGTGGACTAGTGCGTTGGTGTTGGGATAAGGGGGTCACAGGTTCGAACCCCACTGCAGTCAGCATGTGTCCCTGGGCAAGACACTTCACCCCAAATTGCTCCTGTGGGGATTGCCCACAGTATTGAGTATGTAAGTCGCTTTGGATAAAAGCGTCTAACAAGTAACATGTAATCTAATGAGAAGCAAATGTAAAAGTCCTGTAGTTGGAGTGACACAGCTTGAACAACTGAGTATATCTTTGATTCATGGATGTTTGCCAGTCATGTCGACTCATACTGTTGCTTCAAAGGGTTTTAAAATCTATACAACAAAAAAGGCAGAAGAAAAAGAATGTCACCAACTAAAATAGGATTGGTCAACTGCGTCTACAAGTGGTGGAGACAGCCATGCCTATTTGAAAACAAATATGAGATGTGGGCAACTGTTCAGAGGGGGAATCATACCAAGGTCTATTAAAAGCTTAAATTAGCATGATTTATTTGTTTGTCATACCATTGAAGTGATACTGCAGACAACTTGGCTCTTTGACGTCTGATGACAGGTATTGCAAAGTTTAGGAGCATCCTACAGAAAAACTGTATTGTACTTTTCCCCATTGACGTGGCATTATTGAATCAAACCCAGCAGCCCTCTTCCTTCCATCCCCATTGAAATTGATGAATTGAAGTCTGCATGTAATTGGATGCAATCACGTCTCCCCCTCCCTCTCCCCTCTTGCATTCTAATGAGCTCTTAATGGGTCTTTGATTAGAAAAAATGTACGAAAACAGCTGTCAAGGCTGTCCCGGAAATGATGGATCATCCAGGAGACTCTGGTGTCCATTAAGGTCTATTCTGAGCCAAATAACTGGTAGGTAAGAAGATGAGATGAAAGCTTCGTAATATTTAGTTTCCAATGAGACAATCCCCAGTGGAACAATGATCGCTTCTGTCTTGAAACTGACAGATGGCTGTACACTGAACACTGAGTCCAGTCTCAGTTTGCTGATATTATGTAGGAAGTCAAACATTTATTACGCACATAAAGAATGCAACATGTCGGGAAAATGGGGTGTTTCTCAATTGCGAGTAAAGCTGCTGCAGAGCCACTATTTCAAGCATACTAAGTCATCGAGTGCTGCCGAAGTACTGTTCCAATCACCTGCATACTTGGAAATCTACCGAGCCGGGCGTACTTCGTTAGGAGAAATTTCGAGGATGCACATGTGTAGACTCCGCAGTCTTAAAATCCCCACAATGCTTTGCGCACGGACCAATTTCCCCAAATCTGTGGTGGAAAATGTAAGGCGGGGCCTCTCATATGACGCACACCTGCAGACTTGCTAGCCTGTTCCACTCTTTGTTTTCCGAATGCCAGGAAGTATTCTTCTACTCGCTTCTGAAGCAAGATGCTCGGCAGACATGTGCTACCAAGCAAGCGTACTCGCGATTGAGAAACACCCATGTACTAGGTTCCTAAAAAGGTACAACAAATTGAAATGTATTAAGAAAATGTATAATGTTACACAAATTATTATCAAAACGAACAAAGAACATCCCTTCATACCCTGGCCTTTGGCTCATGTCATGCCATATTTACTGTGAACATGAGCTGCAAACTGAGAAGGAAAAACAAATGAACACTAGGGATTGTCTTTGCTATGAAAGTTCAGACAACTCATCATATTACAACTTTTTGTAAATAGACACATTTCCCAGCAAAGACTGCATTATACTAATAGATGTCAGCAGTTGAAGGCAATACAAATCTAAATTACATTACGGGTAATACAATCAGCTCCATACAAAGTTGCTTTACAGGCCTTTTGTGGTTGGTTTTTAAAAGCCATAAATAAAATATTTGAGATGTGGGCTCTCCAACAAGCTTTATGTCAATCCCTTAGAGCTTTTCCACCATCCTCCACTTCCTTTTTGTAGCTTCCTGTAAAGTGACGTGAACAAGGCATCAAATACAACCAGCATGAGACAGTGTTCTCTCCACAGCGACCCATACATTAAGGATAAGATATCACTGGCATCTGTGAGCTGCAGATAAAATGCAAGAACATCCAACAGGGAATACATGTTTGCCACACATTCCCTCTGACTCTGTGCTTTTATTCATAATTTATGTAAGTACTGTAAAAGCACGGAGCATAAATTGTGAATAAGCATTAAAGATTAATAAAAACATGTTTAGTCTTTGTGTGTGCTGCAAATATTCCTTGTTGGCTTGCCATACATGTTTCACCTGTTAAATGTACAATTTAATTAAGGATGTTGTGCTTTAGGTGCTCTGGGAAAGTGCAACTAAAACAATTTGCATAAGTGGTTTAAATAAATCCGGCCCATTTGCACTGGTTGAGTTTTTAGGCATGGCAGTACTTCATAGACTTCTCAGTGAAAGTGTTAAAGATGTCCCATCGTCGCAGAGCTTTAATAAAACACACCGGCGTCTCCACTTAACACAGAAATAGAAGGCAACACTGAAATGAGATGTTCCTGATGGACCTGGAAGCCGAGGAGCCTTATAAAAGATAAGCAACTAATAAAAGGGTCGCCCTCAGCTGCTTTGTCCCTGTTGTTATTCTTAGTCTGACAGTCACTGGCGATGTATGATGAGAAGAGAAGGTCTGGCAGCCGTAGCTTGTATTGTGTACTGATGTTTCAGAGGCAGGTGTAGCCTCGAAAAGCTTAAAAATAACTCTCCCATCCCTCCATACAATGCTATGTGAAGCCCCCGTCAGTCACACATATACAAACAAACCCATACAACCATGACAACATTATAATTGTGTGGGCTTCCTTCAAAGTATTAGTATTGTATAAGAATAAGAAAGAAACAAACTTTATACATCATACAGCCAGAACAGGTGTTTATAATAACTCCACAAAGTTTTGTTTGCAGAGCAAGTTAAAGAAAACTTTCTGCGGATATCTTCAACTTCAGTTCTAACAAACTCAGAGTGTGCTGTTTAAAAAGACAGATCAGTGGACAAGTTCCAGGAACTGTTCAAAGATCACAGTAAAGGAGATGCAAGAAAGAAGAGAATACAAAAAGAAAGGGGGCAAAAGTGCAATTTAAAGTTCAAGTCAAATCAAGAACAACAACAACTAAGGATAACCTCAACGGTGCACCGAGAAACACCTTCAGCCCAGGCACTGTAATTAAGCTGCACAGTACACAATATGCTGTGTAAATATAGCCTTTCATATTATCCTGCCTGCATTTGTTGCTCAGCAATACACGCTAAGTAGACAGCTAGGGCGGATGGAAATGTCAGTTTGGTTAGAAAGTGACAAATCCATTTTTAACCCATTGATGGTATGAATTGAAAAGACTGAGGATAACCAAAGCAAGAGGGTTTTAGTCTCAAAATCGACACAATCGATGCAACAATAATTTACATATTTTATTCTGGACCAGAAGACCAGAGAATCCTCCCATAAATGAAGTTGAAAAAAATAAGAAGTCAAATCTAAAATGTGTTTATGATAAAGAAAATGGCAGACAGATTTGAGCGATACAGGAAAGAAACGATACTGGAGATGAAGGCATAAAGACAGAAGTAGATTGTTCTATGTATTATATAAGGATGGAAGCTGGATACAGTGTTCGAGGCAGGATGCAGTTCATTTAAGTTGCTCGGTGGCGCATGAAGCCAACATCTTGGTCCTTCTTCTATGTTTCCATTTCTCTCTTTCCTTCTCCCTCTCTCTCCACAGCCCTCTCTCTCCACCTGCTTGACATTTCCAAGCCTTTCATTTCGTATTCTTTGTACCCAGGTGGGATAGTGCTGCCAGAGCCGAGATAAATATATATATTTCTTTAAGTGACATTTATTGAGCAGACATTCGTAGTTCCCCCACCAGTTGTTCTCCTGAGGCTGTTCCAGCTGTATCTTCCAGCTATTCAGGTCATTCTTTCCAGCCTTTCTTATTGTAAAGGGAGCTGTGGTGTCATCTCCAAACCGCTTGTCCTCGGAGCCGTCTGTAAATCGATCTGGGGGACGCTAATGATCTGTGTTTATGTGCCTGTGGTGGTTTTGTTAGGATTGAATGTGTTGTAAAGTCATGTGTGCAGGGGGGGTAGTAGGGGGGTAGGGGGATTTGGGGGGCTGTCATTGGTCTATATTTACCAACTTAAGAATGAGAGAGCATTGTGTTGTCTGCATTCTTGGCACTTTGTGTTCAGGGTCACCCTCAGCGCTTCATCGGGAGAGGCATAGAGACAGGAGAGAGTGAGGTAGACAGACAGTACATCCTCAGAGGTGAGACAGCACGACTGAAGAGGATCTTCAAGGAGAGAGACAGACAGGCAGACAGAAAAGGAAACTGGGATATATCCGTCCTACAGATTTGCACCCAGAGGACTTCACTTGTTTCTTTAAAGAAAGCGTGAGTGGGATTTCCTTTTCTCAGCCTTCATCTCGATCTAGCACAAATGGCACTCAGATGTTTCTGCCTTTCATGGGTTTAGACACACATTAAAGTAATGCGCTATAAAATTTAAAACCACAACGTTAAATGTAAGGATGAAGCATACACTGTGCCTCCAGTACATCTGCATCATGCTGTTAATTATTCCCTTTTCTTTGTATTGTCAGAAGGCATTTTATTTATTATAGTTTCTTCTGAATCTCCAGCTACCTGTTCTTCTTAATGGTCTCGTCTTTTGATGGCCGTAGTGGATGTAGCTTTTAATTACTCTCTAGGGGTGGCATATAAAGCTCCTATCATGTTCACACGACGCCTTCCTCTTCAGAGTGTATAGAAGTAAATCATTTCCCCCCTCTGTTGATACAGTTTTTTATATTATTATCAGAGACCTGGAAACTCAATTGCCTCCAGAGACTGAAAGCTGAACCATGCGTGGTAAAAAGCACTGCTTTGCTTTTGCTCCCTCCGGGGGCCCGAGATCCAGGCCTACACATGGAGACTGATCAATTTTAATGTGCCAGAGTTCGACCTTCCATTAAAAGTGTTCAAACAAACATCTCTCCTTGCGCTACAGTGAACCACAAGATTAAGCAACAGGGGAATCAGCTGGCACATTAGCCTTTTAGCCTGTGAGCTAGCTCGCTTCTGTTTTTTTAGAGAAGTAGCCTAATTGAGGGAAATGAGAAGAAATAGCACATTATGCTTGTTTGTAGCAATAACACAGGTGCTAGTGGGAGTGGGTGAATGAAGCTATCATTCAGCAGCGACCTGATTTTGTTTGTTGGGCGTTCTGCGCTCACTTCCCCAGAGCCGCCGTGTGATTAATGACGGGCAGTGAGAGGGCAGCCGCATGGCGGACCTCAGCTGATGAATTATTAGTGGCTCAGCAGCCCGCAAAGGTTTGATTCATGTAACGTGGGAATAAAACACGACTTTTATTCCACAAACCATACTCTACTCCTTTCAAAACGTTTACAGGGTTTTTGTAAAGAAAAACCTTCTGGTCATTAAACTTCTCTGTTTACAATAACTTCTCTGTTTACAATAACTTCTCTGTTTACAATAAACCATATAAAAAGATGGGTTGTTTTTAAAGTTGAGATGATAAATCATTGAATTCTAAAAGACTAAAATGGATTGGTATTTTCTACAGTCTCTTGTCATGCACAAGCCTTGAAAGACAAACACAAGGCTTGTGCAGAAAGATTGGACTACATTTTCCATTAGTTTCTGACATTTTATCGGCCAAAACATAAATAAACAAACAAATCTAGGCGATAATCTGCAGAAGAAAATCAATAATGAAAATAACTATAGGTTGCTGCCCTTGTTATTTCCAAAGTTCAGTGTTTTCAACAATAGCTTCATATCTAAAGGCTGCGTCTGAGTATTGAATTTCAGATAATGTCCCTCTCCAAAGTGAATTAAAGAGACATCTTAAATCGAAAAACACTTACGGTGGGTGGGTGTGTTTGAGGCTCCAAATGAAAGTCAGGAGGGTGTTGACGTTTGATGAATGATTCTTTTGATGCAGGTTGTAATTGCAGCACATATTGATTCAGAAACATTATGTCATGAGCAACACCGTGCTATGTCGTTGGTTTGCTATTCCCCAGATACTTCAAGAAATCATAAGAATGCCACCTTTTGATAAGGCCAGAATATTGGCTTGGTAAATGGCAGTTTTTCACACCCCTTGGGTATAATTATAATTTCTAATGGATGAAGCTGGAGACCTATTCACAATCCTGCACCACCACAACGTGAATACTCTTTACTCTGTCACATACTGTAAATGTACTATAAAAACATACCTATAATGTCCTTTGAATACAAATCACAACATGTATGTCTCTAGCCAAGGCTGCAGTGTCTACAGTTTAAAGTGAACATTCATTTAGCTTTGAGGTGGCTACAGCCCCTTTAGTCCAGTTGCCTCCCACACACCTCTGCATCCTCACTCCTAGCCTCCCCTACCTCCACAGGTGCCATTTGGGGGGTTACTATGGAAACCAGGACGGTGATGCAGCGTGAGCGGGAGGAGCAGTCGTCCAAGATGTCTCAGAGCATGCAACTGTCCTCCCAGATTCAGAAGAAGACCTTCACCTCCAGGTACAAACATGCCTGTCATGACTTCAGTAGTGGCAGAGGTTTTCAAATTATTTACTGAAGTGATACAACCAAAATAATCTTCATATCATATTCTCATATATGTATTTTGACTCTCTACTGTGATATCTTTACATGTTTTAATGTTCAAAAAGGTCTTTATTTTGTCACCCTCCGTCTGAAACCAGAGCCCAGTCTGCTCTGATTTAGCTAGCTGGTTCTGTTGTGATTGGTCATAGACTTAGAGATGTCACGCCGCTCAGCGTATCACGTACTATGTTCTGGAGCACCAGTCAAAAGAAGCAAAGGTTTTAGTGATGTCACTTTGTTAAGGAAGTAAACAAAGGAGTCAAGTCGAGGCGCTCAGTCCCTTACCTTTGGGACAAAACCGTTTCAGTATTTTCTGACTAAAAAGAAGAAGTATAATCAGTACTCTTTGGTATGGGCTTGTGGAGTTTCACCTGTAATGTTACAACAATGAAAAACATAATCAAGGGTTCAAGGTTCTTTATTCTCAAACTAACATAGCTACAGAAAAATTATCTCGTTGAAAATCTTAGGTCACAGGCTTCTCCAACAATGCAACACAATAATACAGATAAGCAGACAATATTAAAACAATATTAAAATATACTATATTAAAAGTGATACAAAATAAAAATAGTTTTAAAAAAAAAGTGAGAAAAAATTTAAATAAAAAAGAATGTTTATCATGACTCATATTTAGCACTTAAAGCAAAAACATTCTAGTGCAGCATCTCCGTTCAGGAATATTTTAGAAATGAGTTTCTTGAAATGAGGCAAAGTTAGGAGAAATCACTTCATACATATCGTGTAAAGTCGCACTTATGGCTCTACAATTCATTAAAAAAAGGCAGATTCATTAACCAAGCAAAAAAATCTCACCCTCATAGGCAGATTTATTGATGTGAAAAACCACTATGATGTAGGATCAATGGATTAATTGACATGTTGAGAAAGAGATTTGCAAATGAACGTACATTTCAGAAATATCTAAGAACATGTATCAGAAAAATAACTCCACGATTTAGGTTTCTTCCCTAAATGTATACTTTTCTAAATAATAAATTAAGTACATTGTATTTGTGGTATGTTGCTCAAGGTTGTCCTGATAGATCACAGCTACGTTTTTCTTTGTTGTTGAAGGTTGAACAAAGCAGGCTATTTATTAAAGAGGAACATATGGCAGGCTGCTTATTCTGAGCCCAATGAGACATTGCATCCACTCAAGTATACCCTGTGGGCCACTGGCGCTAGCTGTTAGCACAACACATTCCCATAAACAGCATTCACAGACGTAAACACAGTCTGTCTCTGGTTGGGGATAAATGGACACTTCCTGATTGACTGCCTTGAGCAAACACTTCTAATGTTTATTGATATTTCTTTAATGTTATGTGTCTCTCTGCAAAGGTTAATCTGGTAGTACAGTCTACAACTTGTCTGCATGTTTTAGGAGTGAAGATACATGTACTAATATAGCGTGGAGCAGGCCACTAAAATAAACAACTTTTCGTACAGTTGCAATTGCAGTTCAGTGACTTTGTTTATAGTGGTGTTATTGTAGCATGGATATCAGCTCAAGTTACACATTGGAGTCGTTCCAGTCAACCCGTGAGTTGAAAGACAAATATGAACAGCAGCGAGTTGAACTGCAATAATGCAAACATTTTGGAAACACAATAAAACAATGAAGTGGCAGAATAATGAAACAAACAGGCAGCAACTCACATTTAATGTCAGAGTAATAAATGAACTGTCTTTGTCCTGGAGGGACTTCCGAGATGTGAGGATCAAAGTGACTTCCTGACCTTCGAAAGAGCAGTTGACAAAACTTTCCCCTTCAATTTGAAACAACTGCAGACTAGTCAAAGTCAAGGTCAAAGTCAACTTTATTGTTAATCTCAAAATATGTTTGTACACACAGAAAGATCGAAATACTTTTTCCCACAGTCCTGAGGTATAAAATAACACATTAAAATACAAGAACACTCAATAATTACAAAAAAAACACAAAATAACCGTTTACTTCAAGTAAGCAGGATATATACAAAAAAAGGTGATGTGGGGGGGGGTGTTAAAGTCCAGGTCCAGTGGGGGCAGGGTGGAGAGGTGAGATCGAGACTAGACTAGACGTTAAGGTGCTCCAAAAAATTGGAAATTCTCATTTCTATGACAATTGGTCTGCTTATGAGGATTATGTGGTATTATTGAAAGCTCCAGGACAGATACTAAATGAACCTTGGGATTAGTTATATGTATTTTAAGCAATACCACAACCACTTCAATTATACAATGACAATATCTGTATCCCTTTTTACCTCTGCATACACTAACTCACATATAGTACACCTTGTTAGCTTGCACTTTGGAAGAAGACATGAAAAAACCATTAAAATAATACATCTCACAGCAGGCCCATCGGTGCTCCGGGATGATTCCAACTTAATCTAATATGAATCTCTTCTGGACCTGCCCTCCTGCCCTAAGAGTCTCAAGTCAAATATATTTTCAAAGGGCCCCCTGCTGCAGTGAGTTATTATATTTGGCTAACCTGCGGATCTGCCATCTTTACTGGAGAACAAAGGGTATTAGACCAATTTCTCTCATTAGGGATGATGAGAATAGGCAATTATTCCCGTCAGACTTCGTTTTAGCTTGGAGAGAAAGCGAAAGAAGGGATTCAATGTGTACTCAGAACATCCATCATCAGGAGGGCGAATTTAAAAAGGGACACATTTATCGACAGAAGAAAAGAATCCTGTTGTTTATCAAGAAAAACTGTTTAGCCAGGAGTTTGTTTTGTTGTTCTTTGTACAATCCGTATAGGACTGTTGTTAGCAGAAGGTGTTGACATGTATAAAACAACAAGGGCAGAGTATCCAGTTCCTCTCAGATGTTTTCCTCTTTTTTTATTTTCTAGTAATACCAAGTTAATATATTGAGGAAGCCTGTTGTTTATAACACATAAAAACACAACTTCCACTGTCCTTCTCACAGCAGCAGTATCACTATTCGTTTGAGTGCATGGTTGAACATGTGTGTATGTTCCTGTTTAAAGGCATGCCATGTCCCAGTGTGTGTGTGTGTGTCTGTGGGCTGTACTTGTACGACACTGCCCAGCTGTAGGCTCTGTTGTTTATTATTAAACGCCCAGAGCCACTCAACAACATTAAAGGGAACTTGCATTTAACAAAAAGGGAAAAATAAGAAGGAAAAAGCAGAAGTTGTCCTCTGTATAGCGTGAAATGGGGAAATATCCCTAGCTTACAAACAAAATAAAACGAGAAGTCATTTAAATTTGCATTGCCATTGGCAGGGTGGCTTGTTGAAAGTAATGCCTGAGGCTAGAGGCTGGCAGCAACGGTGGTTGGGGGTTGTGTACACACCTGGGTAAATATACAGTTCTGGCACATCGTCTTTGAAACTTGTATTTCTGTATTCATACTTTTAACTGTACATACTTTGCTTCAACGTGAGGCCATAGCATGCTAGTTAGCAAGTTCAAATATCCTCTCACTGTGTAATTAACCTTTAAAAGAGCAACCGTCATTCGAGGATTAAGGCAGAGCAGAAGTGAATGTCTCTCTTGTTACAAAAATGCCTTTCATGGTCTCAAGTGACCTTGTCGCCAACAACAATTGCCCCTCTCCTGCACATAGATGAAGTCAGCTCAGTCTGATTGTGGGCGCTTTAAATTGAGAGCTCATGCTGCAGTGTGGGGTCACGCAAGTGTGCCCACGGTAGAGTGTGTGTATATTATGTGATTGTCTGCATGACTATGATGACGTCGTAAAGAAAGAGACAGCAGCTGTCAGTGCTTTTGATTTAGAATCACTCTCCTGCATGTGTCCAGTGACGGCTCTATGTCTGGTTCATCATGTCTAAGTGCATCAACTGGAACACACCCAGCTCTACCACCAGTTGTCACGGACACATTGTGGATTAAATACTGAACATTGCATGCTATAATGCCGCACTAATTAAAATTGCCATTGTACCATGAACGACCTACTGGGTCACGTCCAAAACCCCTTTGGCTCATAAACAGCACATTGTCATCATTTATCTGCGTGGGCACATCAGCAGGCCCTGTTCCCCCTGATTATATAAGCTCTCTGAAGACAATAGCATGTGTGTTTGTATACCAGAGAGTAAAAGGGGAACACTGACAGAGGAGAAGCAGCTGATGATGGTCCAAACATTTATTGCACTTGAGAGAAAACAGGTCACCACTACCCTGCAGTATTTTATCTGCTGCTTTGCTTGGGTGAATACAGAAATGTAAGAAAACATTGCACCATGATGGAAAACAATCTGAAAAGACAACACAGAGAGTTATGCTCAGCAGACATGTGACACCCGCACTGACTGTGTAACTGACGTCTTCTTGAATCTTATGTGTCGAGAAAAGATGGTTGAAATTAAAATACATTCACACCTGAATCTGTAAATTCTGTTGTAATGTTTGAGAAAACGTTGTTTATACTAAGCAGTAACAAATCTGCTATGCCTCACCATGAACCACGCTGGCTGGCTTTCCCCCTGAGCCGCGAAGATTGACACAAGGGCGACAAACAATATTGACATCGCACTTTAAAGTGGGGTCTGTCTTTTATGGATTCTCACTTCTTTGCAGTTTGATTTTGGTCTGCCAATGTTTACCTTGCTCGTACTTCAAAACAAGAAGAGAGGATACACAATATCCATTAAAGCTGTTTTTCAGTCTGGAGATAAGGTAAGGTAGCAGTTGCTAATTTTAAACTGAATCCCTGGAGTGCTTGAATAAATGATAGTGTGTATATAATGTTTGCCTACATTAACCGGAGCTCTGTGTGATGTACAGCCACCTCTGCTGCTCACACTGAGAATAGGAGAATCGCTGCTGCTTTCTAGTGGCAGAGGAGGATAACAGGCTGATGGATTTGAGATTGGATAATAAACCAAGACAAAATGAATAGGCATGCTAATGTGAACACTCAGTCCTTCCATCAGCAGAAACAATAACTGTGAAGGATGACAAGAGAGAATATCAATTTTGGAATCTTTCACCGGTGTAATTTGATGATATGCAAGATGTTGAATCCGGCTCTATTTTCTCAACAGTGATGAGGACGCCTCCTACTCTGATTTGTATCCCATCATCCCCGCTGACCTGATGTCCGTCAAGGAGCTCCTGGACATGGACCACCTCCCCCGCCACAGGACATGGTGAGAAATATGATCCAGCAGAATATATTGGCTCGTGTTTGTCCTCGTTTAAGACTTGCTCTGATGACATGGATCAAAGCCTCTACTGTGGTGGATGTAATTACATACATCACAATATTAATATAGAGTTTGATGGAATAGATATTCTGGAAAATCAATTAAGAAATTGTTCATGGGTGAAATAATCAGCCATGAGTCTCTTGAGTATCTCAGTGTTGCATTAATCTTAAAAATGTTGCAATACAACTTAGCCTTATACACCATGAGTAGTTAAAGGGACAGACCAACATATGTTATTATATATATGCCATCTTTAACAAAAGTAATAGTTTAGTATTTTATAAATACGACAGGGATGCTTTTTATAAACGTCTAATAGCCAAATCAATGCATGAGGCAAATTACGGCAGCTGCAGATTGATTGAAAGTAAATCATAATTGTAAGTTGCAGCTACATCTAATGGCCACCATCTGCGTCTCTTATTCTGGGCACATTATTTGTATTCCTCATTTTAGTTTGTAATCTGTTGTGGGCGCACAATGGGCGACAACTGCGGATGAGTCTCATTTTGTTATGCTGAACATAAAGGACTTTAAACATGGCTCCACTTTTCTCAAGAGGACTTCCTTCCTGGATGATGTGTAATATAATTCTGCCTCTCCATCAGTAGTCAACACCACATCCTCTCTCTCCACTTTACTTGAGAAAGTGGAGTGGGTCAGACTGCTGCTTTGCCCTGCAAGCCATTGACAGCACATGCGCTCCTTTGCCGTCAGAGAATCTTGATAAACAGTTGAACTCAGAAGCAGTTCTTCACTCGTCCCCGCCTGTAAAAGGCCAGCTGGGGACGTCTCAGCTGTCTCACGGGTGTCTTGAAGCCGATAAGCTATAACCATTGTGTCCCACTGAAGGAGCTTTTGTATTTTCTTTAATGGAAAAGAGAAAAGAGCCACACATCCAATTAGATAAAAAAAATTATTATACATGGACAAATAGAATATCTTTGTTTCTGTTTGTGTTGGCCAGAGAATGAAAAGGTAGTTTGAAGACATTATGGACTGTAGTTTTACTTTAAAAAAAATGTTAACTGTATAAAAAATGTATCAAGAAAGTAGTTCACTAATGACATATATGTAAGATGCAGCCCGAGGATTAAATTGCTAAAACAGTCAACTCTATTGAACTCTCTAAATAATAATAAATAATATAATATAGGAAATATAAATCAGATGTTATTACCCACAGAGGTAACAGGCCAGCTGAAAAATGAACCAACCAAATCTGCATGTGGCTCGTAGCTGGATTTAATTTGCTGCCAACTACAGAAAGTCTTTAACTTACTAGTGAACCAGAATCTGAGAGGATTTTGTTGACAACTCGTATTAGCCATCTTTAATTTTTTAGGGTTTCTTATGATCATGTTGTGAGGACAGGATTACCGCTCAGTTGTCATGGGGGGGATTTCATATATCTAAAAATAAGTCCCAGAAAAGTGAGGTTTAGGTCACTGAGAACAGGAAATGAGGGGATTTGTACCTCCTGTGACACGATTTGATTTACCAAAATCCTTTTCCTCGGAGCACCTTGTCCTGTCTGGGTCACGTAGTCCATCGGTGGTGGGACTCAGCAGCACCTTGACATTTGGGGGCATAATGTTAGCCTCTTTCCTGTTCTCTAATCCGTTCGGAAATAGATTCAACTCTCAAAAGAGATTTGACATCTCTGATGTAGACTGTGTCATCTACGCTAAAAAAAAAAAGAGATATATTTTTCTTGAAGCCTTAAAACGATGCTTTAGCTGGCAAGAGTAAATACAGGGCCAGACAGAGGTCACAATGTATTAAAGGAGAAGAAGTTGCCAAGGAGGGAGAAGGCAGGAAGTTATTGAGGGAGCAATCGTCTTGAAAGACAAAAACACATCTGACAGTGATGAGCCTCAGCTGTGGCGAAGTGGACCTGCCAAGTCTGCATCTTATTCCATCTTCCATGCTCACACCACAACCCTCCATCTCATCATTCCACTTGTGTCACCTTCAGATATGTCATCTACCTCTTTAACTATAGCAAGGACGATTACCTCTGAAGTGCAATTTCTCCATCAATTCTTCACAACTCTTATCCCACTCAGAGACAAACATTGTGTGGATGGATATTTTAGACCGGAGGCTGGAGATGTAGTAATGCTCGACATGATTGACTCCTCCCAGGATAAGAGCGGAAAGACGGAAGGAAGAAGCTCCCGCGGATTGGCACACTGGAAAGACCTGAGTGCTGGAAGATGGCGGAGCATGACATTTTGTTTTGATTTGTGTGGAAATGAATGTGCTAGATCTTTCTGTGCTGGCAAGTGGGGCTCCTATTGCACATTACTATACGACTCACATAATGGTTTCTCTTCTATCATCTCCTTGAGGTAAGGGGGTAACATGTCAATTAAGCAGCTGACTCATGCGTGGCTATTTTGTCTTGGCAGGAGATTTTTTTGCTGTTGTTCGCACCAATACGCAATATTAAAATGTCCATTTGGAGCAATAATGAAACCATAAAAGCCTCTCATACCCACTGACTTGATGTGTTCCAGCAGTTCATTCCCCCAAGGCTTAAAATCTCTGAGCCCACAGAGATTACAAATACTGACAGGCACACACACTTTACTAAATGAGCCCGTGGCAGAAAAAGTCAAAATCATGTTTCTGAGCCCCCCGAGAGTGTGAGTGTGTGTGGGCTAGCACTTGTCTGCATATGCATCTAAGCATGCATGCACATATTCATTTGCATATATATCCATGCCCTTTGTGCACCGTTGAATTACTGCAAGCATTTGTAGGGCCATTCATGCTCTAGTGGCCCTCGAAGCTCAGAGTGTGTGAATATTTAAGATTCTCTCTCTCCGTTTGTTGTGGCAATGTGTGTGTGAAGTATATGTTTGAATAATTAAGCCCTGGGGAATGTGAACCAAAAGATGCTTTGGGATACGCACCCCTCAGGCAAAGAGAGAGCAAGGAGTATTAAAACGCTGCATTTAAAAAGGCAGACCAAATTCATAATTGTGTGTGTTGAGTGCGCATACACTTCATGCATATGGATAAACTGTTGCGTGTGTACACCAGAGAATGTGCGATGCCATGTACATATGGATATATATTCACAGCTACAACATACAACACACATATACTGTATATTATAGACTACCAGAGGGCCTTCTGCTTTTGTTTGACAGCCTTCTCATTCAGCTCAGAGCACAGCTTCAACAGCAGTAGAGCTGTGTTGCCTAACGATCCCAATATAACTAAGACGTAAATCAAAATCACGCCTTAAACCACAGTCCAGAGTTATGACAAATGCCCTACTTAATATATCACCTCGCTATCATTGCAAAGAATGACTACCTTAGTTTCTACTGCGTGAATAGACTATCATCATGTCACCAACTTGATGAAAGAGAATGTCAAGGATGTGACACATGTGGCGACACAGCAGAAATGTTAACTGTCCACACCTGAGGGAATCCTGGAGAGGCACACATCGCTTTTAAAGTACCAGCCGCACGCCTCTTCACAGTGATGCGAATCAGCAGTGGCAGCAGGGCTTCATATTCCACTCTAACTTTCCAACTTTGAGACGTGTGTGAGGATGGTGCTCATGTGAAATGACACGTAGGCTTAAATGGAGCAGCAAACAACCCCCCTCCTCATCACTGAGCCTTCTAATACAGACTGCCAAATATCATAAAACTAGCATTTGCCTGCAAATGGACTGAGATGGGGAAAAAAGGTTTCCATGACAAAATAAATCAATGTTAAATTGCTGTTTTGTTTTTCTCAGAGGTCGATCCAGGTTCTTTTAAACCTTGTTGAATAATTTGTCTGAATTGCTGTCTCCACTCTTGTCACCTCGTCTAATGGAGGTCTGAATTATTTGGACAGCCTTATTTTTAACTGAAGCTAATTACTTCACATCAAGATTTGGTGTAACATGTTGTGCACCTGAAAATAAAAATGTCCACCAAACTGAATTTGTAGTTTGAATTTTGTTGTGTTAGCATCAAGTCTGGAACAATCTATGAGTTCTGCTTGCACTAAACAGAAAATAAATAGCCCTGAGTATATATTGTCCCATGTTCCACCAGGGAATTCCTGAAGGAAACTCTGGCTGCTAATAAGGGGTATCGGAGAGATGAGTGGACCATGTTTGGGAACGAGGCTGAGAAGGTGGAGCTGGATGTGATCAGGAACCAGCGAGTGTTACGCAAACGCGTTGACACCATGGCACTTCGCAAGCAGGTAAAAGTTGAGTGTTGGTCTCAGGAATAACCTGTAACAAGGACTGCTTTGTCAACACAATATTACCTATTCATCATGTTATTAAACCTGCTCAATTAATAAGCATTGTTTGGTTTTACTGCAGTGGAGAAGAGTATTAGCTGAGTTTATTAACATCGGTTCAGTCTGATTCTTGAGTCTGATTTGTCACACGTGATCTAAAATGTGTTGTAAACTAATGAGAAAGAATACGCTTAAATGAACATGGTTCAGGTTTCATTTCCTATTACTAAAGAGGAATATGTATTTAGACTTTGCCTATGAACAAACAAACAGTCTCCATTTCTTTAAGACAGGCTACAGAGTGGAGAGTGGTTAAATCTAGTAGTGACCTAGTTTATTCAACTTTGATGTATCACAGATAAACAATATAATATTTGTTTAGTGGTTGGTTGGTAAATATATACAATTTTCACTTCTTGTTTACGAGTTGGTTTTTCTCCAGCTTCACATTATGCAAAAAGTTACTTTTTATGTTAGTGTTTTTCTCAGTCCATTTTAATAAGTTGCTAGGCATTTGAATGCTGGCTTTGGAAAAGAAAGTTTACTTTAGAGTAGCAGCACATTATGTTTCTCTCATCTGCAAAATCTTCTATTTATTTGTATCTATCTGGGCTCCAGGCACAAAACAAGGCGTCTGCCCACTTGAGGTACCTGGAGCGTCTGAGTCAGAGGGCCCCAGACTTTGCGGTCCCCCTGAGGGCCCACACAGTGTGGGAGGGCATGACCGTCACCCTGTCCTGTATCGTCCAGGGCTGCCCGCCCCCAAAGGTCACCTGGTAAGAACTTCTGTCTCTGCTGCTGTACTGGACTATATTATGTTGGCCTCTATTGGCCTATGGTGATTTCCTTTTCCAGCAGTTTATATTAAAGGCTACTGCTTGGGTCGTAATGCAAACTGGAGTCATTATAATTTAGTTTCACGCTTGGTTAGATGAGGTTAGAGCAGAAAAAAGGCCGAAAGTAATAGCTTTCAGGGAACAACTATAAAAGATGTATAGGACTTCTTAATACTCTGTATTAGATCAGTAAATCAACTAAAAAATAATTACAACTAATTCAATAGATAACCAGTAATTCCTCACTTCTTCATTGTAACCATTTGGTGTTGCTTGATATCATTGCAAATGTAATATATTTGGGTTTTTGACTATCGATGGAAAAGCTTAGGTTAAACACCTGCAAGTTATCAATATAAAGTGTCAAACTCAAAGTCGATGAGTTGCTTGCATAATTCAAAGTCATGACACTACAATTCTGAACCCTGAATATCGCCCTCTGCATTAATATGAAATCACCTGTGTTAATTCAGGCAACGAGCCAAACTGTCGAACTTGATACTCGAGCTGCTGTGAGACTAGTTGATGAATAGACTGAGCGTGCCTGCCAAGTATTCATGAATCTAAGCTGAAATGTAGATAACCTGATGCTTGTGGGCTTAACCATCCCATATGGGACCTATCAAGCCCAATAAGCTGCCCCGCACAAGACAGAATTAGAGATCAAAGGGCCCCTCTGGCTGTTATAGGTTGCAGTCGAATAGTCCAAAATCAGCTCCTAACGTCTATCCCTATCGTCTATTCCTTGACCTCTGAGTGAAACGTCACGGGGTTAAGGGATAGTGGATAGGAGAATTCAAATGGACTTAGGAGAAGAGACTGCGGTACTTTAGAGAATCCGACTGCACTTTCACTATCCGACGTGTTTATGATGCGCCAACGGACATCATAAATGTGCGTCTGCTGCTGTGGGGAAACTATGGAAACTACAGTGTTCTATAGAGCGGACTACAACATGGATGTTTAATAAGAACGAGGGACTCATCTAGAGACTCTGCACCGTGCTCTGATGCTGTTGTTGTGGACAACAGAGAAACATATTCTTCATGACCAAAGTTGGAATTGAAATAAAAAAGGAAAGTGAAACTTTTGCTCGTCACCCTCTCCCTCCGGTCTACATTAATACAAATGATCCCTATACGTATGAAAAGATCTTAAAATCAATACAAATGTATTTATTATAAATGTTAGTCCTTAACATCTATCACTGTGTATATCACCATTCAAACATCTTTTAAAAGTTGAACAAACCCCACACAGCTCAGTGAAATGTTGACTTTATTTGACAATTTCAGTAAAAACTAATGTTCATATTTCTCTTTTTGATTATAATACTGATGAACATTCAAAACAAAGCACTTTGGTAAGTTACCACATTCGTTTTAAAAAGCATAATAAGCACCGTAACTTTCATGATATAATTTCTCGGTTGTTTCCGTGAACGGCCGAATGTTGTGTGACGGCAAATGCTGCGGCTGCAAAGCATTGTGGGGCAGCATTTTCTCCTCTCCTTTCGGTGAGGGATCTCCAGTGGTTCCTAAGCTAAAGGAGGTTATCAAAGTTTGAAACCTCCTTTCCTTTCATTTAGAGAATTGGAACGGCACATAACATGGCTGCCACTGACATACTTCCGGGTCATTTCACTTGGTTAGGAAGGTTCCTAAGCTAAATGGACTATTGGAACGCAACCCGGACCTGGGGGGACAGAGCCTTCTCCGTCGCTGCCCCCTCCCTCTGGAACTCGCTCCCACAACCCATGAGAGACTGACCTCACCACCTTCAAAACACTCACAAAAACTCACCTCTTCAATCTGGCTTTTAATGTGTGATTGTTTTTGTATTAGCCTATTTGACTTGAACTTTAACTAGCCTATATATTTATTTGTTGTTCCTTTCTTTTCTTTTCACCATATCTGTAAAGCGTCTTTGAGCACCTGTAAAAGCACTAACAAAATAAATATATTATTATTATTATTATTATTAATCACTCCCCTTTGAAACTGTGTTTTTTTATTTTGTACTGACCTATAGTATACACATTGGAAGGACTTCTTAACTTATTTTATATACAACTAATATTGCATAGATGGAAATATTTGTTTACAGACCAAACCGTTTGAGACCCACTGAGATAACTTAGACTAAAGTTTACAATCTAGTCACCCAGAGTCCTTTACCTCCCTGAGCTGACGTTATCTCTCTCACTCCGACAGGAGAGAGCTCTCCCTCTCCTTACTGTTGAAACAGCTTCTAATCTCCGTTATCTCCGAGCTAGCACCAGACAACAACCCCCGTAACTCTAGTCTCTCTCTCTATCTGTCTCTCTCTCTTTCTATCTCTCTCACAAGATGTGCTCGTGCCACACACACACAGATGCTCCTCCGTGACGATGACCGCTTGTGTAAAAAAAAAAAAAAAAACATTTAAAAATTGCCATGGTTACGTTAATGTTAACTTCACCTTAACCCTCTGAAGTCTAAGGGTATTTTCTTGATTTTTAGATGTTTCCTGGAATCACCTTTTAAATGTACTTCTTAACTTCTAACATGGCACCCCATGTGTTACATATCAAAATGTTCAGGGCAATCTCTGGTCTTGCTATAAATGCAAATTACTCACCTTAGAGCACTGTGTGATGAGATAAGTAGCTCTAAAGCTTAACATTTGACATCCGATTTTCGGAAAATCTTCAAAAGTCTTGTGAAAACACAAATTTACTAACTTCATCCAATTGGTGTTTTAGATTTGGTCACAAAAGTCTTAGGATCACACAAGTAGTGAAATATTTTGATTAGACTGTATATAAATGTGTAATTCATGTCTAAAATGAAAATAATTAAATTCGAAATTTTAGTAAAACAAGGTGTTTATCAATCTACTTTTCACCACAGCAGCGGACAGGGAATAATGACTTCATATTACATACCAAGGTTCATGTGATGTGTACAAATTGAGCATTCCAACACTTTTTTTTTCAACCACAATTTATTATAAAAATGTTTTTTCTATTTATATAAATATACAGAAAACTGGAGAAATCTCACTATTTACAAATATTGAACATCAGAACTTTCAACCAACTATTCATTATATAAATGTCAAGACAGTGTCGAAGGTCTTTGTCTGTCTTTCCAAGACAGTAGGTCTGGCTGCTGTGTAGGTGGGGGGTACAAGTGCTATACGAGACCTCCACGGAGACCTAACTTGCTGGCTGGGTGAAGGTGATGGCTTGGGTGGAGCTCTTTGTGCTAAGCGTGTATCTTGAGCCTGGTGGCAGCCACAGATTGGAGGTGGAGGCAGCTGTAGTGATTACTGGTCTGCTGGCTGGTCCTTGTGGTGATAGCTCTTGGTGAAGCCCTTTGAGCGACGGTAGAATCTTGACCTGGGGGCAGGCTGAGGGTTGGGAACCGAAACTCGGTTCCAGATGAGAGCCGGAAAATGCCGGGTACCGGGGTACCCATACAAAATACACAATTTAGCCAAAATAAATAACTCAGTTAACCTCTAATCATTAACCCATGGTTGTATAATTGAGTTAACTCCGTGTGTTGCTGTCTAGCATACATAACACCTGGACGGGAAACGTTACTCGTGGATGGGGCTACAGAGCTACTAGAAAGACAGTCGAACCCGCTGCCATTCCTCCGGTCTGAATGTGGGTGTATGAGAGGACGGAACATGACTTACGTATAAATAAATAAATAAATAAATGTGTAAATAAATGTATGGAGAAATACAGGAAAAAATAAAGTATACGTAAATAATAAATACAGGAATAATAAATGACGAAAATAATACAGAATAAAATAAATGTTGAAATGAATACACAAATAAATAAATAAATGCATAAATAAATATGGAAATAAATACACCAATGTATAAATTAAATAAATAATTAAAAGTCGAAATAAAACAGAACACTCGTTATTATATATCTTTATTTATTCTACATTTACGTGAGCCATACATTTAATTTATTTATTTTATGTGTCTGTATGCTAATGAGGTGGGCGGTCCAACGCTCAGTCTGAAGCAGGATATCGCAATTTTGGGAGCCAGGCAGAAGCCAATAGATTCGTGGCAAGTCACATCTTGATACATTCTGAAATGTCAGTTACACCCAACGGCAACTCGAGCTAATAATGGCTTCGGCTGGAAGGGGCGCTAGGCACGACCTATCTGCGGGTGCGGCCTAACAGGCCTTTTTGAAACTGTAGTGCTCATGTTAGTCTAGTGTAAGACTGAAAAAGATAAACAAAACAACAGAAAAAACAACATTATGATCAAGTAGCAACAAAACTAAGATCTGCTGAATGTTAAATGCCATTGGTACAGTTTTGTAACCATATGTGGTCACTCTGGTTATGTTTTTGTGCTCACCAAGCGACCGCTTACGCAGCAAGTTTCGTCTCCTCTCATCCGTTACATAACGGCGGACCAGTCCCAGAACACCAGTGGACGGAATAGGTCTTTGACATCAAACTATTTCGTAATGCAAATCCGAAATCGTGTCACTAAGTTTAATATCGCATATGACAAGTATATTTGATTCCAGTTTCTGTCCACCAGCTTTGAAGGAGGCAATTACTATGAATAATAAGTGTGTGAGCTAATGCTAACCAACATTTCCCCCCTGAGATTCTCGTTTGAATCATTATATATCCTTGGCACTCGCAATATTGCTTATCTTCTTACTTGATCCTAGACCGAAGTTTCAAGACTGTTTTGCACTACATGAGCAGGGAGGAGGGCAGGCAGGGCGGCAAACCTTTCCTGGTCCTGACACACCTGCATTCTTATATACCACTTTAATTCTGTTGCCTGAGGACAGAATGCAGCCTTAGCATCCCCAACCGATTTACGCCCAAAGAAAGACCTCGCTGCTGCTGGTTTAGGGGAAAAACGGGCTTCACATTTAAGGTCTGCAGTCATTAGAAACGACGATTATTCAAACTGCTTTTTCTTTTCTGATGATATATTTATGGTAATGTACATTTTTGAATATATAAATATCATTGGAGTTATCCTCAACAATCAATAACATCTATCTTTATGTTAGATCTCTTATGTGTATCATCCTATTTCCTAGGCAGCACATACAGTTCAACATGAATTCCTCGAAGTTCTTGATGGATGCCTATCCAAAACTGCGGAACGGCTGCAACAGTTTCGATGTTGCTAAAAATATCTGGCACTACGAGAAGGTCGCCACTTGATTGTGATCCCCTTGTCCCAA
>NW_011334108.1:60800-75800 GCF_000735185.1 Notothenia coriiceps
ATTTCAGTAAAATCTAACGTTCATATTTCTCTTTTTGATTATAATACTGATGAACGTTCAAAACAAAGAACTTTGGCAAGTTACCACATACGTTTTAAAATGCTTAATAAGCACTGTAACTTTCACGATATAACTTCTCCGTCATAATCGTTTGTTTCCGTGAACGGCCGACTGTTGTGTGACGGCAAATGCTGCGGCTGCAAGGCATTGTGGGGCAGCATTTTCTCCTTTCCTTTCGGTGAGGGAGGTCCAGTGCTTCCTAAGTTAAAGGAGGTTATAATGGAAGTTTGAAACCTCCTTTCCTATCATCTAGAGAATTCGAACGGCACTTTTCATGGCTGCCACTGACGTACTTCCGGGTAATTTCACTCCGTTAGGAAGGTATAAGCTAAATGGACTATTCGACTTCAGCCATAGACTCAGCAAACTCACATTTGATTAGTGAAAGATGTCCATAACTAATCATTTGGTAAGATCAGAAACAAAAAATCTTAAAGCCCATTGTTAACTACTCCTTTGATATTCAAAAATAATACACTCTCTTAGCTATTTCTAACTTCCTACCTCAGGTTTAAGGATGGTTGGCCACTGAGGATGTCTGACCAACCATGGAACTACAGTCTTCAGCAAAAATTTGGTGTAAACTCACTGGAGATCAGAAGGTAGGTCACTGCCTCAAATTGCTAATTAAGGATGAAAATGTCTGTCCAGAAAGCTGTAGAATGAGTATGAAGCATGGGTGAGTAAGACGAGGCATGTGTGGCTTGCGTGACCTCTCCAAATAATTAATTTAAGATTAAATTAATAATTCAAGAAACGTATGGGTAAGGTTAGGTAATGGTGCTGTTATGAGATAAAACGTGGCTGTCAAACTGAGAATTGAATGCTGGTGTAACTCTGCTCCATAACCTGATTTCAAAGAATGAAGATAGTCAATTAGTTTGTGATTTGGTCTTAAGGCACTGCATCCTTTGTTCTTTATGTTGTCTTTGCGGGATTCATTTAACCGCCATCAAAACAGAGTTAAGTATACCACAAGCACAGATTTGTAACACCGCAGATACACTTTTATTGCAGTTTTTGCTGTTACATAAATGTCTAAATCCTTAGGTGCTCTCCTGATGATGCTGGAAAGTATAAAGTGGTGGCCAAGAGTCCCCTGGGGGAAGCGATGACATTTGGAACACTTGTTGTGAACTGTGAGTAGTTTCAGATTTCATATCAGCTCCACCCTGCTGGAAAACCCTTTTGGCTGGTACAAAGATAGGGATACAAGAGTTATCCAGACAGGCTATACAATGGTTATGGGTCACTGAAACACTGAGAGGGGATATCAGTTGAATAAATCATCAAAGAAGCTTAAAAATCAAAAGGCGCTTTCATACCAAGCACTTTTCCCAGGAATAGTTCCCGGAACTTTTCCTCCTTTTATTTCCTGGAACTATCTACAGTATTAAAATCGCATTCACACCTGAATAAGTCCCTGAGGGAGCTGCTGACGTCACTTCTTCTTCTTCTTCTTCTTCTTCTTCTTCTTCTTCTTCTTCTTCTTCGTCTTCTTCTGCTTTGGGTTTACTGAAAGGCCGCAAACAACTTCACGGCGTATACTCCCGACCGGAAGTCCCCGGAGTTGGGGAATGGCTTCTACTGAAGCCTTCCGAGTAACGCAGCGTCCACACGGCAGCTTGCGTTGAAGCTGGTCGGTGGGCATGTCTGAAGCTCGACCAACAACCAATCACATCAATCTCCCACCCCGGAGACACAAGCACACGGTTTGATTGGCTAGCGCTTGTACTGGCATATGATTTGATTGGCTGACGCTTCCGTCGAAGCTTGAAAAGTTGGACTTTTCTCAACTTTCGAAGCGAGCAACGGAGGCAAAGCGCCGCGACGGAACCACAATGCAGTTCGGCAAAGCGTGACGTCACCCCATTCAAAGTGAATGGGAAGCTTCAACGCACGAAGCGCCGACAACTCCTCATCACTCCACCACTCCCATGTTTTCTTTTGTGTTGCCATAAGTTAGTCTCTCTCTGTTTGTGCGCTGGGCTAATGTTAATGGTAATAATGCTAATGCGAGCAAATAAAATGGCGGCTTCACAAAAACTTTTCTTCCAATCAGAAATTGGAACCTTTTTCTCCCCAGGAAAGTCCCTGCTCTCTAGCAGGGACTAAAAAGGGGTGAAAAACTTTGCAAAAAAAAGTTCTAGTTCCAGATCTTTTTGGTGTGAACGCAAAATCCCAGGAACTATCGGAACTATTCCTGGGAAACGTACTCCGGTGTGAAAGCGCCTATTATAGCTCCCAAGGTAATTAATACAGCAGGATTTACACAATGAAGGTGTTCAATACTTGGTGCACACACACACACCATTGACTGAAAAACATGCACTAGTCAGTATAAGTAACTTTAACAAAGATAAATAAAATGATAAGAAGCCTAATAGTGTCTTTGTTGTATAGGTATGATAAACAATCATGCATAATACAGAAAACACAAAATTATTGAATTATGTTGCATTTGCAATATTGTTTTTCTATTCATTAAATTGTTACCTAATCAGATAAAATGTTGATGAAAAAAAACTGGTTAAATAAACAACTCTAAGGATCTAACTGTAGAATGATATGTAACTTTTGGGCTGACTATCAGTCTTATTCTATAAATAAATAATGGTCATTGTTTAAGAACAAAATAACATGAATAACATAATATAGTGCAACTTGCATGGAAGTATAGATCTATACATAATAGTATCCTATCCACAAATATCAAACCAAACATATTTCAAACATGTTATAGTTGATCTCACTTTACTTAATGTCAAACGTCACACAACCTTATCATTGCATTAAATATGATTTAAACAAACAGTCACAGGATAAAAGCAGGTCCACAAGGTTTACAGACAAGCTTAGAGACTGTTGAACATGAAGGAATAACCAAACAGCAAGATGATCAAGAGCTCTCACCAAGCTACAAACCAAATGACGGAACACAGCCCAGCAGCAACACAGATCAGAGAGCAAAACACACGTCCTCTCACAATGGAGCTGCTCACTCTGTCATCCAAAATGCAACACCACTGAGGATAACATGCTGAACGAAATCAGAGGGATTCTGCTTACTCTGCGCAATGTTACAACCAATGCCAGTTTTAACAAATACATGAAAACAGCTCACTCACCATTAGTTGAAGTCAGCCATGGAGTTGAAGCGTCTCAGGATGTCAGGAGTTTTCTGATCTTGCAGGTAAGGTCTCTCACAGGCCATCAGCTGTTTCTGGCGCTCCTGGATGTTGTATCAAAACTGCAGAAACAAATGCAGAATGTGTCTTGAAAGTGGCTTTTATTCCACCCAGACATTGTCAAATACTTCAAGTGAGGACTTAAAAGTTCTGAATAAACAATCCGATGGATGCTGTAAGTATAACATACATATCCATGCTGCAGTCTGGGCGGGCCTATGGAAAGGTAGCAGTACCTGTCCGACATCAACTTTAGTAGCCGCTGATGCGTTAGCTTCATTGGGCAGCATGTCCACTGATTCCATTAATTAGCACTCCACTTGGGCCGGAATGTTCCCATATTTGCGTCAACTTCTGTAAGTGTAGACCTTTGACCTTCGAGGAGAAAGGCAGCTATATTGTTATCAGATTTTGGAAATTAGCTAGCTAGCTAACATGTTTTAACTAGCCGCTATTAGTAAACTAGCCTTAGCATCACGCTTGTGTTCCGAAGCCACGGCCCCTAGTTTGGCAGGTGGTTAAGCTGTTGCTAGGCAACTAAACGCAACCTTCCGTTTTTAAAGATGGCGGACGATCTTAATGTTTTGAAGGGGCTATGAGCTTAATACATCCATGGCTATGAGGCTAAATGATAGTACAAATGAAGGGGAACAAATTAAGTAGCCTAATGGATTTATGATAATGATCAAGTTTAAACCTTTTCTGGTAAAAGACAAAAATAAGGAGAATCCTACAAACATTACATGAGGAGAGTAACATAGGATTACAATCATCATGAGACAATGTCAAAGACCCCTTAATATAAGTCAAGTCTACAACTGATCTGAAATTAACCTCCATTATTGATTTTAATGCTTTAGTCTAAACTTCGTTGAGCCCTGTTTCTCTGATTTGATGGTAACAATTCTTATTAAATGTTAAGGACTTGGTTGTGTTCTTCTCCTCAGCTAAACAGTTTACAAATTCTGTTTTATGGGAACAAAATGTGGGCGCGTCTCTTCATTGTGATTTGTGCAAACATAAAATGGTGTTATTTTATTAGCCTTCAACAACTGCAGCTCCTGAGGCATTGACTGCATGCCAAGGCCTCATTATAAAGCCCATCAGATCAATTGGAAAAATATATTAATATTGTAAGTATATTTTCGGTCGATATATAACAAGAAACTGACAGGTCTATTTTTATATTGTACAATATACTGCTCATTACACAGCTTGGCAACATCTCTCTAACCTCCTAATCAAAGGTTATTATCAGGAATGTTTGATGCTATTGGTTGAAGTTTGAAATGTGAAACAGCTGATATTTTGTTATTAGATTTTTAATATTTGAAATTGCATTATTATATTGTTTCTGCCTTGGAAAACCAACATTTGTCAGGCTATAATATTAGCATTTCAGGGTGCTGACACCGCCAGGGCCACATTTTAACCACATATCCATATCTCCAGCCTGAGCCTCCTAATACATTCAATCTTGTCATTGCTCAAGTCAGATTTTCTTTTTCTTTTTTTGGGGGGGGAATAACTTTTAATTCAAATACTATTTTCACTTTTAACCCATCCTCATTACTCTTGTTTTTCTATATGCATTTCCTATTTGGATGAAAATCAACACCAGACCATAATGATGAGAAAAACAGATATCATTGCACAACTCTTGCATTATGAATTATAATGAGGACAGTGGGTGTAGTGGTGACATACTGTATAGGAAAACATCTACATCATTAGAGTTGGGAAATATACACAATAATGATTTTTCCTCAAACCTTTTTAAATGACCCAACCTGTCTTAAAAGGGTTCAGCGCCTGGCATGCAGTGAAGTTCCCTAATGTTGTAGATCAATTAGATTGTGAAAGCTTTAATGATGCTCTTCATATCTTCTCCTTCTCATCTGTATTTCACTTTCTTACTTCAGGTTGTTAAAAATAGGTTAAAGGGAATATTCGATGTGACTTGCATGAATGTGCCATTGCCAGGTTAGGTTTGTCATGCTGTGTCTCTCTCTTTCACTTTACAACGTCTCTGTTTCTGTCACAATCTCTGACCCTGGCTGCCTTTCTCCAACCCGTCCCGCTCTGCCGCTCTGCCGACCTGCGATTCAGCATATCAAGGAGCAGTGGCTGGTTCAGAGAGTTCCAAGACCCCCAGTAAGTTTCAAGCCAGGACCTAATGAAAAGTGTCCCCTTTCATTTTCTCTGCCACCCTTTGAAGTTGTTCCCTCCACAAGAAACGAGGATGGGTGGGTGGGAGGTTGCTGGGTGAGCTTTGAAGACTGTGACACGACACTCTGCTCTGCTGTCCGTGCTGCACCTCATAAAGAAAGATATGGATGCTTTGAAAGGGCGCAGCGAGTTGACTGTGTTTGTTTGTTGTGGGAGTTTTTCTTTTGTTTTGATGTGGGTGGGTGTGTATGCTCATGCCAGAAAGTATAGTTGCGGAAAAAGTTGCTTCCAATTGAACACAAATTACATTCATTTATATTTCATGTCAGGGACAGCAGGGGATTTATTATGTTTTGCTCCAAGCTGTGGAGCATCTTATATTCGGCCTAGATTAGTCTCCACCATGTGTGGGGATCATAACATTTTCAGCCACATATGCTCGGATCAGGCTAGCTGCTCCTGACTGCTCATACTGTTATTCGGCCTAAAATAGAGAGTTTATTACCAGAAAAACAAAAGCATTGGTCACTTGTTCACAAGCCTAAATAAACTCTCTTCCTATAAAGGACCTCTTGTGGCAATGTGAGTTATGACTGTTTTCTATCAGATGAAAAAGTAGAAAAGCATGATAATATGTTGTGAAATCTCTTAGGGAGGAAGTCAAGGTCATTTAATTGGTGACTATGATGTCTTTAACTAAGTCATTCTTCTTTTCACAGTGATTTCAATAATTTCCTTCTCTTAAAAAGTTTGTTTCAACCCGAATTACCATATTTACTTGACCATAATAAAATGATTGATAGAAGTTGTAAAAAATATAGTGCAAACATTTGACACAAAATATAGTCCATTTTACTTTAAAATAGGGCTGTCAAACGATTAAAAAAATGTTTTAATCAGATTAATCACAGCTTAAAAATTCATTAATCATGATTAATCACCATTCGAACTATGTCCAAAATATGCCATTTCTTTATGTATATTGTTGTGGGAATGGAAAGATAAATGAAAGAAGGCGGATATATCCATTTAACATACAGTATGTATGTATGTTTATTATAACATTGTTCTGTGTGTCAAAATGAAAGACAGCCCACACACCTATCAATCATCAAACCGTGGGGTCTTATTTCATTACGTGTTGATTTCTATCAACACGTAATGTTGTATTGATGTATATAGTAATGTACAGCAAAAGTATTCTCCGTCAGGACTTCCTGCAACAACACCACGCCGTTATCGTGATTCTGATTGGCCAGAAGACATTATCAAAGATGTTCTATTGAGAAGACGATCACTACGTGCCAAAAGTTTTCAAAACCGTTTCTAGTCTTCGGTATTTCCAGACAAGTGACTACTGAAATCAATCTTACTAATTGCTATCTGTGCAATTTACTCGGCGCGAGTTGGCGGACTTTATTTTGCTTACTTTAACATAATTTTTCATGGTGGGGCTAAGGTGGGGCTAAGCCATTTCTTGTTATGGCTGTAGCCTACCCCAGCGCTGCCACTGGTTATGGTGGGATGTATGGGGCAGGCTGCACATACGTATGCGTTAAATGCGTTAAATATTTTTAACGCAATTAATTCAAAAGACTAATTACCGCCGTTAACGCGATAATTTTGACAGCATTACTTTAAAATTATTTAAAGAAGTGATAAAACTGCCAAAGTAAAGTCTATCTTACCAGGATAAATGCATTTAAAGATCAGTATTCCTTATCCAGGGATGTTCCTATATTGCTAATAGAGTTCTTGTGAAGATGAAGTAAAATGTACAGGAGTGCTGTTGATTGAAATACATTCTCCACGCCCAAGAATGAAGTGGCAATCACTGTTGAAGCTTCATCAGCATGTAATGGCCTCCATGCTGCGTGTATGTGCTGAAAGATTGCATTCTGCTAATTTGATGTATAACTGATACTTGATTATCTCATATGGAGCAGATCATATTTTCCTACATCAATCACTCAATAAACAAAAGCGCCACTGTGGTAAATGTATCGTTATCACCATTGTGCTGAAGGAAGGTTTGAATGATGGGAAACAAAGATGCAAGCAGCGCCTTTTTGATGAAGCTACGCACATCCCTGTGATAGCCTTCTAAGCAGAACAAGATCATCATAAGAAACCTGTCACAGTCTCTCAGATGTTTCCCTGACATTGAAACAAGACCTCATGGCACACCTTTCTCTCACTTCCAGATTGTATTGATTCAGTGCTTTGACAAGTGATAGGAGAATGGCAGCTGAAGGAATAACTTGTCAGGAATTGTTCTCTTTCATAAAAAAAAGTCTCAGCTTCTTTTTCTGCTTTCTTCTTCCAGGGGATGGATCCCTGGCTGTCCTTGGTTTCTTTGCACTTAAATAAAGCTGTGGGTCTTTGACTTTTATGGCTGTGCAAGTCAGCATCAGATGGTCTTTTTAGTTCATTAAGATCCTCTTTGTTGAGTTCTCTCAATGCCCCTGTAGTGAGAGAAAAGTAGGAAGGTGGAACTTGCAGAGTAAAGGAAAAACTGCATAAACTGGTATACGTAATAGAGCTTTTTTGACAGAGCTTTGGAGATGATGGAATGAGCTCTCATTTCTTATCTTCAGAAATCAGCAGTCTTCCTACCTGCTGCACATCCTCTGCTTCCTGACTCCTCCACTCTTTATCCCTCAATTTTCTTTCCTTTATAGTGGCCCTAAGGAAGTCTGTGCATCAACACACAAAACGATTACTGTGTGGAATATATGTGTTTTTGTTGCTGCAATAAGGCTCTATCTCGAGTGGGGCCACTTTTCGATATCAATATTTATCTCTGCCAAACACCAGTGAGGAAAGCGAGTGTGTGTATAATGATGAAAAGTGCTCCTTATCATTTTTCTTTCATGGCCCTCATTTTTACTCTTCTTCTATCTTACCGATTTGTCTGCCAGTTTTACAGCTTTTCACCTCTCTTCCACCCCTATATAATAGTGAAATATGAGAATGCAGCCCAGTTTGGCAGCACCTTCCCCCCAACATGGGTGAGAGAGGGTGAGAGCTTCACGCTGCAATGCACCTTCACCTCGGCTCTGCTGCCCTCCCTGCAGGATGCCACATGGTTTAGAGATGGTGAGTATAAAGATGAGCCAGATGTTGGACTATATAAATGCATGCCTAAGGTCTTCAGTTCATTGTTTGTCATTCCTTAGGCATACAGCTGCATCCGTCGAACACCGTAGACATTAAAACAGCTGATGACAACGCCTCCATCACTTTTAAGGCTGCACACAAGGAACTTGAAGGTGTTTACACCATCCAACTGAGGACCTGTGATGAAATCCAGGAACACAGTGCTTTCGTCTATATCGTAGGTGAGGACCAGCTTTATATAGTAACTGCTTTTTCTTTGGTCCTTTAATAATGATGTAGCTTTGGTGTCAAGTTACTGTGTTTGACAATAAAGGGGTAAGGATCGTGACAGTTAAGGTGCAACCTTGAAGCCCGAAAATAAAATAAAAAACTCTACACAATCTCTCTGAATAGCTTTTTCCAGCTATAATGAAAACTGTGGCATGGCTAAAAGTCGCGGAGAAGGCTAGTAAGTTAAAGTAGAACTGGATCGGTAAACATTAAAGAACATTTGTTCAACATTCAGGGAAATATGCTTATCCTCTTTCTGGAAAAGAAAGAAGACCAATACTCTCAATACTTTGAGGTAGCTTTGCACCAAGACTGGAAACAATGGGGAAAAGATAGCGCTCTATAAAATGTGTATGTCTCCCAGCCTTTTTAAAGGTAATTTAATAGCGTTATGACAAACAATGTTATATCTGACATGTTGTTGATTTCGAAATACATGCTGAAAACAAAGTGTAAAACACACACATTGGGTTAAGTTGTCTTGTCATCACAGACAGCCCAAAAAGTTAAGCAACTCCTTTTTAAGATGTTTTTTATATATATTTGCTCTGGGCAGGCTTGTAAATCGCTGTCACACCAGATTACATCAGAAACCATTCATACTGTGTTTCTAAACAGCCTGCAAAGCTGCTTTTCCAATGGTCTCATTCTGAAAATGCTGACAGAAGCTTTTGAGTGACCTCCAGACCCTTGCGTACAAAAAGAACTGTGTTTTTGTAGGATGGAGTCATCATTTGTTGTCCCAAGCTGGATAAATTGTGTTTTGACTGAAACCAACTCAAAACACCATTTGTACTAAACAGAAATTGGTGCTACTTTCATTTCCTGTCAGAAAATTTTCATAGGGGGGAAATTGCTCAATCAATCAAGCTGTTCCTCTGAAAAGGGCTTGTTCACTTTGTTCAATGAAACTATATATTCTTTACAGACTGCTATTTTCTCTCCAACATTGTTTCCCGCATGCAAACGACCCCCACTTGACTCATCAAACATTTGAAATGTGTCTGGGCAGCTCTGCAAGGCAGCTTGGCATCTTTCAATATAATTCCAGTGCTTACTCTTGTATGTATTGTACCTTAACCACCGCAGTCAGAGTATAATGTGCATTGAATTATTCATCAACTTGTTGAACGCAGTCACATACATCAAAGATTAACATATTCTCGTCCAAACATACAGATGTATGCAAACACTTTAATGCAAGGTGAATATTCCTCCAAAGCTGCTTTAAAATGGTCTATCCCTCTCTTAAGGATGTTTTTTTCACCAGAACTAGGGTTACTAATTAGGGAATCAGCGATCGCTCCTGCTTGTGGGTTTTCTCCTTCATTCATCTGTCATATTTGCATTACAAAAAGGGCAGTACAGGAGAGAAACAACAAATGAGAAATAAAGAGGAAAGGAGGGCAATGCAAATTTAAAACAAGAAATAGATGTGCTTTATGTTGTCTTGAGTCTTTTGTTAAAAAAAATATTTGCAGCCTCAAGGACAGGTTTCTTCAATCCGCTTAGCAGAATTTCCTCATTTATTTTTCTGCCTTCTCTCCGTCTCTTCACATCCGCTGGTTGTGATTGCCTAAAATATATTGAGTAACGTATGTTAATATACATCCTACAGCCTTAGCCATCACTTCTCAAATAATGTATGGAAGCCATGAGCTAGAATACCTTATATATAAATATTTCTAAAATGACATTTTCCTCTCGTCATCTGCTGTTGTTGTTGCATCTTCTGCTTCCATTTTCCCTTCAAGATTATCATTACTCTTTGCCAAACTTTTCTCTTTGTCCCCTTGGACTCATATTCATCTTCTTTCCGCAATATATCTACAGTCTCTTCCTCAGTTTTTCTCCTCTTACCGTCTGTCCTCCTCGTGCAGATGCATCAGCGGCGGTGCTGGGAGGCCCCGCCTCTCCTCTGGCCGTCAAGGTGTCTGATGTCAACAAGGACTACGTCTTCCTGACCTGGCAGCCCCCCAGTGCTGATGGAGCCTCATCTGTGGAGGGTTACTATGTGGAGAGGTGAGGATGGACTGGAAACTCTGAATTTGTCTGGGAAAGTTTTTAGGACTTCAATCTGATTATCGAGCTAGTTGCGAAGTTTTCCAATTACGTATGTTATTCACCTTTTGTGATCTCCAAGGGTGAATACTGACTTTAAATCTGAACCACTTACAGCTTCTGTAACATCTGGAGAATGACAAGGGTTTGGATCAGTAGAGACATTGAAAAAAAGGAGAGTTGAAAATATAATAATCATCATTAGCAACTCATGATAAGTTTAAACGCAAAGATATTTATTATGCTTACACAAGACAAAACAGGTGGAAAATTTGATTGAGGTATTAGTCTCTATTCGATTTATTTAGCTGGTGGATGGATGTATTGGTGCCTCGTTAGAAACAAAGAGGTCCTTTGGTAAATTGAGAGAATAGATGAAAAGTTTTCCCACTGGATTAGATTTTCCATTCCCATCTTTTGGATTGAACACACATTGATTTTTTTCTCCATTTAAGAAAGTCTTATTTTAGATTGAATCAGCCATTTCCTGTATTGCAAGTCAACAATTCGACTATACGGTAACACTATCTTTGCTTTGCGTGCTGCCGGTGAGGAAATTAGAGAGGGGCAGATGAAGATGGCGGAAGTGGAGGCCGGTTTGTATTTGTTTGGCACAGTTCACATGAGATGGATAGTGTACACAGTAATTATCTGCCTTCGACACTATGTCAACAGCAGAGTCAAAACCTGCAGGAGAACAGATGCTGCACTTATCACCAACAACAATCAATCAGGATAGTCCTGTACACGCCTGTACTGATGTGTGTGTAAGTGTGTGTCTTTGAGTGTGTCTGTTTGTTGATGAAGAGAAACTAATGTTATTTACTGTGTGCATTTTCACGTTTCTGTTCAATTGAACTCATATTTTTGTGTTTTGTGGTTGGGCACTTTTTCAGTATACAAAGTATAATTCTTGAATGTTTTTGGTTTTTGGTTGAGCCGAGGAAAATGTAAGATACCTCCCAGTTCCCTAGCAACTACCCTATGGTTAGAAAATGGCACTATTTTCAGTCTTTGTTTATTGCAAGTGGCCACAATTTGTCGTTGGCTCTGTATCTGAGCCCTTATTTTACTTTTAAAATCGTTTTTATTTTGTTTTGAGGACCATTATTTTTCAAGTGATGTTCTTTGGTCACAACGAGGGTCTAAGTGAGAAGGTTCTGACTCAGATATGTTGTTGTTGTTGCAAAACATAATTGTCTTCATAATTGTTTTTTATAATGTTACACCTTTCAGACTGCACCCAAAGTTGTTCAAACATTTTGTTATTTGTTTAGTTCTCACTCAAATGTCTTTCTTACTATATTTTTCTCTCCCTTACGTCTTTCAGATGTGTTGTCGGGGAAGGGGAGTGGGTGCGCTGCAATGTAAATATTCAGAAAATGTGCTACTACCCTGTGTCCGGGCTAAAGGAGGGAACTCTGTACCAGTTCAGAGTTCGTGCTGTGAACCAGGCTGGAGCAGGACGCCCCTCCAAGGCCACCGAGCCCGTCCTCACTGCAGACCCGCTGCAACACACCAGGACCACAGGTAACACACTGACGGACAAATTGACATCTACAAAAAGACATCACAGCTCTAGAAAAACCAAGCAGTGAAAAACACAGCTTCATTTGTAGAAGTTGAACACACCAACCACAGGATTTTGTGATTGTAAATATGGGATTTGAGCATCCATCTAAAAGCTGAACCACTCTTAAGTCAATATGCTGATCAGGAAATCTCCGCAAATGTATTCGACAGCATCTAGTAGCCAGGTACGCTTTTCAATCAGAAAAGCTATTAAAAACAGAGGCGTGCTTATCCTGTGACCTACACTGTGTACTTTAAAAGTCACAAGGAAAAAGTGAGTGAAATAAACAGGAAATATCCCAACTGTAACGTGACATTAAAAGGCACCTCTTTTTTTGCCTCATTTCTACCTGTTCATATTCACATGCAAGGTACAGTGGCAGTCTATTTTATTAATGCTCATACTCAATGATTTATTCGTGGCACATCTGAGAAGATGAATGAACATGTGGTGCAGCATGGCCTGCTGTTAATCCCCACGATTTGATTCTACACATGGGTCCATGAAGCGCTGATGATGCAGAATAACAATCGCCAAAACTCTCCAATCAATGAGTTACCTGTCAGTCCACATGACTTCATGCTTTCTGAACTGAATCACATGTAAGGTGGTCCTTGACAAACACTCTGAAATGTTTTTCCGTTCTAAACATCGTACATTAATTGGGTGGAGATCTGGTGACCGTGAAGGTCAAAGCACACTTCACATGTCTTTCATCTCGTCAAACTATCCAATGACCCCTGGTGACCTGTTTTGAAGCATGTACATTCATTATTCCCCCCCGCCCCACTCATTTATTCAAGGTTTGTAATATGTCACCCCGTTGCATCTGCCACTACAAAGAGCATCAGCGATGTGTGAGTGACTCACCCTGCTGTTAGTTCACCTCATCTGCCTCTGTTGCAGTGGTTACACCTGCAGAGCTATTGGCACTATCAGAGGAAAACAGATGTGTGTAGATGTGGGTCTCCTTTCATAAAGCCTGAAGGTTCCTGCAGCAATTGATTCTTAATTGCGTCCTGGAGTGGGACATTTAGTTTTTTTTAAAGATTACTCTCAAGGTATTTAGGTTTTAAATACTTTATGAAGTCAGGGGATGAGAACGATCAAAAGAAGGGCATTGTGTGTGTGTGTGTGTGTGTGTGTGTGTGTGTGTGTGTGTGTGTGTGTGTGTGTGTGTGTGTGTGTGTGTGTGTGTGTGTGTGTGTGTGTGTGTGTGTGTGTGTGTGTGTGTGTGTGTGTGTGTGTGTGTGTGGACAGATGTGCTCTGGTCAGATGCTGCGGATCATTAAGCGCGATGAAGGACAGGCAGAAGGTTGACTTGCCTCCAGCCGCTCTCCACCCTTCCATGTCCCTCTCTCTCTCCTCTTCTCTGGCTCTCGTACCAATGGCTGCTCCTCTAACAGTACCACTAATAGTATTATCATGGGCTCTCATATAATTTCATTACCCTGATATGACCATCTTCTTTATTCCCTCTTTCCCCAACCTCTCTCTTTCTGCCACCCTCCATCTCTCAGTGGTCAAAGTGGACAGAGGGAGGACGATCACCGTGACAAAAGATGAACTGGAAGGTGAGAAAGGCATTTATTTGATTTCACCGTGTATAATTGTGTCATAAAAAGATAGATGCCCCCTTTGATCACGCTTTATTCTAAACAGCATCTTTGGACTCCACGCCTGAAAGCTGCCTCTTGTTCGTGGCTTAATGCATTTTTATATGATATCATTAACAACAGGCTCGAATAACTGTTTGGTTGAGCATTGCTTCCATACACAGAAGAGAATGATCAGTTCTTGGTTGTGTTCTGTGAATGCACACAATGGCTCAAGGTGGTGCGAAGGCTGTGAAGAGGGACTGGTAACCTTGGCAGTGTAACTGACAGACAGAGATAAAGGGAGAGGAGGAGGAGGGAGATGTTTGAACAGACTGACAGAAAGTAAATGTCACAAAGTCACTTCTACTGTAAATAGAGCGTGTGTGCATTAGGTTACATTCTATCAAACTTGTGGTATTTGTCCATCAAACTTCCATGGTTATTGCGATACACATAACTTCACACACACTTATAATACTAATATATCCCTCTTTTTTTATTAGGTTACTCTTGCAGTATACAAATAAAGAATCCCAAAGATATTTACATTCACAGCATGTTTGAAACTGAAATTACAATTGTTTCATTATGTTGGTTCTGTATTCAATCACATTGTATTTCAAATTAAACAATTATGAGGTTACAGTACCAACTTTAAACTTTGATTTGAGAAGAAAAAGATCATAAACAATTTCCTCTCCTTGACCCTAAATCTCTTCTGGGTTTGGTTTCTGTAGCTGCATATGTTTATGATCATCGTCCTTCTGTATTCAAATCAAAACAGTGTAAATGTAAACAACTGCCCTCCCCTTAAGATGAAACTTCAGCACTTTAACTTCATAGTCACGGTTTCATGTCAACGGCCTGATGCAAAGCTACTCCATTGAACACACACACACACACACACACACACACACACACACACACACACACACACACACACACACACACACACACACAC
>NW_011334108.1:78300-91703 GCF_000735185.1 Notothenia coriiceps
AGAAACCAGCTCGAGTGCGCTGGAATTTGAAAGTACGCAGCTGAAAAAAATCTGCCCCTTCCCTTCAGAGCCCCTCCTCCAACACACACAAACGCGCACATGACCAATGAGGGCACGAGATAAGTTTGTGCACAGATGGAAGGCTGACAGGCAGGTAGGCCATCCAGTTACTTTAGCCGGGCCGGCTAAAATGATTGGTCGTGCTTTTTACAGTACCACGGCTTCCACAGATGACGTTTTTAAGTATTTATTGTCAAAGCATTTAATATATTCATTGCTATCGGGATGTTAAGAGCATTCCATGGAATATAACAACAAGTGTTTCTGAAGTGAATTACCTACCCTACCTTTAATGTCCATCTGTCTTTTTCGCTATATCTTATAGCTATAGCTAAACATTTTCATATGTTTTTGCCTCCTGAATCTGGAAATGTATTCATATTCTCTGCACGTTAAGTGGCCTGCTCCCAAACTATATAATCTGCAGTCGACTAAAGAGAAGTGTAATCGTACAAAATCAGAATGAATGATGGGACTTTTAAAGAGTATTTGGTAGTCTTGGCAGGTACAATCCTCCAGCCTATTTAAAAGGAGCCTGAATAATGAGAATGTCCTTGAGATATATGTAGATAGGGCTTTTGAATCTTGTGGGGTTTTGTTCTGTTTCATGTTGGACTTGGATCAGTCCCTGGCAGGGAAAAGCAGCTGGGAGATGGCCAGTCTGGAGATGGAGGTCAACTCTCCGCGGTTCCCCGTGCTCGACCTGATCCAGGGTCAGCAGTACCTCTTCAGAGTGCGCTCCATCAACAGGCACGGTGTCAGCGACCCCTCGGAGCCCAGCGCACCCATCTCCTTGGGAAAACAAGAAGGTGAGAAATGTGCTCGTGCTTTAACTCTGCAGCTTGTAGAGGTCGATGGCATCTTGTAGGAGTACTCGACTGAATGAACTGCACTGTTTGTGTACAGTTTTATTATTATTATTATGCTGCTGTGTTTATTGTATTTTGTAACTCTGGCACAACAATTTCCTTTGGGATAAATAAAGTCTTAACTTATCTTATCTTACTGTAGTGGTGCACAAATAGATGATCATGACAGCTTGTGTTCACCCCGGGCTTTTTGAGATTGGTTTACTTCCTGTCAGATCATTTGTCTGGTTGTGTTAGGTGCTACATTTGCAGTTATTCATTAGGAATGCAAAATAATAATGAGAAGTGTAGATACAGGGAGGGGACTATGGTGAGTTTTGGAGCCTGTCACTCAATTGAGCATGGAACAAGTTTTAGTACTTATAGTGTAGTAGTTTACTAATGCAACAATACTATTTTACAATACTATGTGACTGATGCAGAGGTATATTCTCTAGAAAATCTGTTTAACATTATATTATTATTATTATTTAACATCCATGTAGTGTGTCAACTTGAGTTGATTGAATAAGGTCTTTTATTAACCTTTTCATTTTGATGATTAATGTAATAATTTCTGAGGATTTGCTTATAAATCAATATCTGTTAAGTCACTATCTATCGCCGAATAAGGAAACACAATGGTTGTTGGTCAAAGACAATGAAAGGACAGACAAATTGTTCTGTACTTTGTTTAATGTGCTGAAAGTGCCATGTCTGCAAAAAAACAAATGAAAAGATTTTGAAAAAAAAGGACAATGAAAGCGAGATCTTTGAGAGTGTAACTACATTTTACCTGATGTCCTGTCCTCTGACCCGCTCAGCGGTGCCGGCTGCTCCTCACTCTGTGATGGCCGTCAGAGACACGGACACCTCGGTGCTGCTGCAGTGGAAGGAGCCCGAAGAGAAAGACGACGTTCTGGGTTACTACCTGTACTGCAGCGAGAAAGGCAAACAGGACTGGAAGACTATCAACAACAAGCCTGTGACCAAAAACAGGTAACGGGTACATATGTAAAACATTGTTTCAGAAAGTGTGGTTGTAATATTTCTGATTGTCCACAGGAACATCCAGCAAGGTTATAACATTAAGTTTGTTGTAACGACAGCTGAAAACATATCTTTTTAGATTCGCTTTTAATTAGCGACATCCCCCTTTAATATATGTTTGTATTGTTTTAAAGTTTTTTATATTTTATTGATTTATTATTTTTGTCTTATGACACTTTTTGATGAGTGGGTTATCGATGACCTTGTGGACTATTATTCTATTTATTTTGATTATTTCTCTTGCCTACTTTACCTCCTTGTATTTCTTTAAACCTTATGTTTAATCGAGAACATTTGCTGCATGTGTGCAAATCAGGTTTGAAGCTTTTAACTGTATTGAGTTTTCTTGTTTTGTGTGCCATATTGTGAAAGCACTTAGAGCTGCACACTGTGTAGGAAAATGGCTGTACGAATAAAGATTAAGTATTATTACTATAAGTGGTGGTGACGCATGTTTACTCTGCCTGAACTTCTTCCCCTCAGATTTACAGTCCACGGCCTCAAGAACCGACAGGAATATGTGTTCAGGGTGAAGTCTGTGAGCCGGGCGGGAAACAGCAGCTACTCAGACGAGTCCCCCCCCATCCTCGTCAAAGCAGCCATATGTAAGTAAACCTTAAACGTCTCTAAACAAACGCCAAATGTATTTCCTTAAGAGTTGTAGAAGTCACATTAAAGTGAAATATGTCAGTGTTGAATATGAGTCAATGCTCTTTCTTGAAGGTTTTAAAAATATGCTTTATTCAGAATCTGTTATGATCGCGGAAAAGGTAGGACCCAAATGCAGACTACAAAAAGAGGTAAAAAGGTTGAGAAAACAAAAGCGAGCTTTATTTTTTAAAAGCTGATGGCAAATAACATAAAACACAAAGGTAGCAAAAGGAAGATACAATACCAAAAAACTGACCATGACTGACATGGAGGGAGACAGGAAAAACAATGAACCGACAAGGCACACAGGGGAAGACAAGACTAAATACAGGCCGTTTCTCAATCTCGAGAATTCTGGCTTCCAAGCCAATATTTCAAGGATGCTACGTCATCGAGTGCCGCCGAAGGACTGTTCCAATCTCCAGTATACTTGGAATTCCACCGAGGCCGCGTCCTTGGTTTGGGGGTAATTTCGAGGCTGCACATGGGTAGACTTCGCGTCCTTCAAATCCACAAAATGCTTTGCACACGGACAGATTTCAAAAACCCTTGCGGAGAATGGCTGAACCGACGCGGCACAGCACACATTAAATGTAAGTATGTAGTCTATGGTATGTAGTGGCGTAGAACATGTGTTGGTAAATATGTTACTTTGTTGCATTTCTTATCACCAAAAATGTGTTCCGTGAAAGTAAAGCAAGTTCATAATTAGATAGACATCGTGAGGTATTTATTTTCGGTACAGTTTATGTTGAAACCGTTAGAGAGAGTGGCACACTTGTTAGCCTGTTCCATTCTTCTTTGTTTTCCGAGGCCGTGGCTTGGAAGTGTACTTGCTTCGTTTCTGAAGGAAGTGACTTGGAAGTACGCGACTACCAAGCCAGCATCCTCGCGATTGAGAAACGGCCACAGAGAGGGGTAATCACAGGACAAGAAACAGCTGGGTAAGGGAGGCAGAAACACAAGGGCAACAGGTGAACACAATGAGACAATCAGACACTGGAGGAAAACAAGAGACAGGGAGAACAGAACAGCAAAACAAAACCCATTACCAGACAGACAAAACTAAAACCGTGACATAACACCAAGATCGTGACAGAATCAGAATACCTTGATTAGTCCCACAGGTATTCTGATTCTGAATAAAGCATATTTTATTTATTATTATTTTATTCTCAAAAATACTCAACGGCATACAGAAAAGAATACAGATAGAAACACGTTTTGTTCAACTTCATAAAAGAGACGACTCAACTGTGCATTTTAACATGTTAATGTTAAAGAGACGACTCAACCTTGGTCAACATCTAAATTGTATGCCTCCTGACTGAGCGAGTACATTCTAAAGCATTTTCTAAACAGGCGTATTTATCTGTGTAGTTTTCTTTCATAGCCTTTCAGGAGACTTTTCTGAGAATGTATTGTCTGAAGTTTGAAAGCGTGTAAGCTTTACAAAATACTTTCAACTTTTACCCTCGACATGTTTGCAGCTTTTCAGGTCAAATAGAATATCAATGTGTGTGTGGGCATGGGTAGCTTTGTTGTACCACTGCTACATTCTTGAAATGTTACTCTTTCACGTGTCAGTCTTCATATGTTTTGTTATGTGGCCTTCACCAGATGACTGTAGGCTGTATGAACTTCTTTTATTGTGGTGGTTTCATATTTTAGCTTTGTGGAGCCGTACTTGACGAAGAGATTCTGACCCCTCTGACTTCCTGTGGTTTAGTCTCAGATAATGTTCTCTCTGCAGCCCGTAAAGCTCTGTAATGATGACTCATTTCACTCACTACTCACTCAACAGAATACTCTCACATCACCTCTGCCACTCAGCCATTACCTGAGGGATAAATGGCTGCAGCACAACTCTTTGTGAGGCATTCATATTTCATCAAGTAGAATGAGTTTAATATTTCTTTCATTCTCATTCGGGGAGGCTCAATATGGGCCTAGAGTTATCAATTTGCAACTCTACTCGGCCAGGGAGTTATTGGCATGTTTCAGTCTATTTAGCAAGAAAACTGCCGGCTGAGGTTTTCTCTTCCATTACCTATCTTTTTTTTGGTTCTGTTTTTGTTTCTGCTTACTGCAGCGGTTCCCTCTGCTCCCTCTGCCATCGCCCTGCTGCTGTGCACCGGGTCAGAGATGGTGTTGGGATGGAGGGCCCCTGCGCGTCACGGGGGAGACCCTGTGCTCGAATACTACCTGGATCAGAGGGAGAAGGGCGGGAAAACGTGGAGAGAAGTCAACGTGAAGCCGGCCAAAAAGAGGCAGTTTAAGGTCAGAAATGCTCCAGAAGGGTGCAATTACGGTGTAGTGTGGGACTAGCAGCATGTCAGACTGCCACTCCACCACTTTGGTTCAGAGGGGAATATCTCAAAAACTGTGAGGTGGATTTCTATCATTTCTTTTACAGAAATGCATGGTGCCCAGAAGATGAACCCTAATGACTTTACTGATCCTGTCACTTTTCCTTTTAGCAACACAAACAGGTTGGGAATGAGTATTCAGATCATTTACTCAAAAACGAGTATACAAACTCTGTTACAAGGTCCCACATTCAAAAGGATACTCAAATAAGAGTGTTTAAGTATTGCAATCAAATGATAAGTATACAACCAAAAGTAAAATTACTTATTATGCAGACTATCAACATTCAGGATAATAGATAATAGGCTATTGCAATATTGTACTATAATCTATCATTTCACAGATTATGGCAGGATTAGTGTTTTGATTGCTTTGTAGCTCAATCCATAACAGTACAATATCATAAATAATTTGTTGATAATTAACGATATGACTATGTAAAGTTACTCATAACTCAAATCATCAAATAAAGTGGAGTTCATATTGTTACATACAACTGAACCACCTAAATAAAGTACAAGTAGATCATAATCGCACAAAAGTACAGTACTTAATGTAGTTATAACTTTACACCACTGCAAACGTTTTCCTGTGAAACACCTTCAGCCCAACACGATGCACAAACATGTATGAAAACAAATTATTATTAATCAACTTTTTTGATGAGAAAAAGAACCATTAAAAATCCCCTTTAGAGAATTCACTCCTCAGCTTGCTGCCAAAAAGGGCTTAAACGTTTTAATATAATTAATCATGCTGCTATAAGTTACCTCTTCATTTGGAAGTGGCCTAAAAAAACAATGGAACAATTGGCTGAAGCTCCCTCATCCACATTGGCTGTGTCACTAGGCAACAGGCAGTGTCCATGGAGACCTGGAAGAAAGTAAAATCTTGAACCTGTCTCCAGGAGATTACAGGTGCTCTGTAATTAGACATTGTGCAAATGTGTTACTGAGTGGTTGGGTTTTTTTAGCTCCTGGGGACAAACAAAGACAAAGCCAATTAGAAATAAAATGACTGTCGTACACAATGTGAAGTTCAGAGACTTGAGGATCGGAGACCCTTCTTCTCCCAGAAGGAAACCTCTGATGGGAACTTGTAGCCCCCCCTTTTGGGGAAAATGAATCATTTCAACAACTTCAAATCGTCAAAGAGCAGTCTACACCTCTCACATTAGCTGTTTTGTGCCTTTTAAATTAGGTTGCTCACCTCCTGGATTTAACATTTGATAAGTATTTAATGTTATTGATGTTTCTACAGGTTGGAGTTGTGCAGAACATTTTCATTTTGTCATGAAAGCTTTCACAAATGTGTCTGTACGGATGTCTATGATACTGGTTCCCTACAATAACACCACAAACAAATACACTATACACTGATATCAATAATGCAAAAGCACCAAAACAACCCTTTTAAAAATACCTATTTACAAGTGAAGGCCCCCTAAAAGCATTATCAAAGATCCAATTGACTGATATAATAAAATACATCATGTTTTTATATTGTTAATGCATCAAATTACTTAATACATTTAGAGGTGTAATGTAACTGGTAACCACATAGACGGATTAAACATTAAAAAGGGCCCAACAATCCAAAAATGTTGCAGACAACTGTTTATTTTATAAGCTTCACACGTTTGAATGTTAAATCCTGACCTCCAATGTAACTGTTAACTAAAGCTCTCAGATTAAAGTAGAAATTACCATATTTTCCTCTAAAAGATATTGTTTAAATTGTGCAGTAGTAGTGTAAATGTTAGTTACTTTCCATCACTGCCAACATTGAATACAAATGTTACCAGTAATGCTTTAATGTGATGTCATAATGTCAGTCAGGTCATGATTTCATTTCATGCCCGCTCATGTAACTTTATGAAAACAAAAAGTATGTTGCGCATTAATCAAATGCAGCCTGTTCGCCATCTAGTGGAGGACAACGGTACTTCCCTATTTATTTTGGCAGACAACCTTTGCATTTGTCTTGCAGGACTTACTGTAAATTGATCAGATAAAATGGTTGTCGTTCTATCTAAATATGGCTAGGGGGAGATCTATAGATAATGAAAGGTGGGGGGAAATTGTTTTTTGGATAGCGTCTGCTATAACAGTGAAATAAGCTCCCTCTGGTTGAGTCAATTAGTGGCGGGGAGAGAGCCTGCAGCAGAACAGGTTCACAACTGTTCACCGAGGCAATAAGGGCCTTAAAGTCTAAGTGGCTGTGAATAGGAAGATCGATGGACAGATCAATACGGCTGAATCCCTTCTCTTCCCAAGCCAAAGTGTCTCTGGGGCTCAACAAAAAATGCTGTGACAGCAGCAGAGCTAACACCTTGTTAAATGCCTGCTTCAGTATGGAGAGGTGTTACTGTACAAACACAGGACTTTTTACTTTTACAAAGTGCTAACTGAGCTCTGTTTTCCTCAAAACATCCACAATGCCAGAATGCATTATTTTTCTTTTATGCGTAGGGATGAGTTTTTATGCTGCATATACCTTTTTGAACAATGCTATAAAAAAGCGAGATGTTTACTGTCAATAAGAACAATTAGAAAATCACTTATAATACATGTAGTGTATAATAATAAAGACAAATTAGACAAACCATCCAGACATACTGTATACCCCAGGATTTTAACTAAACAAACTTGAAAAACATAAAAATCATTATGAAAATATCAGGGTTTGGTCAAATCATTGAAGGACGTAGGACTAGAGATGCGGGCATGGCTACACAACACCGAGTTGGACCTCTGACGTTACACGAAAAGAAGAAGAAATCATTGAAGGGAAAATTGAGATTTCATTGTTTTTACTTCATTGTAAATAGAAATGAAACTACAGACTTTGGCTTAAGTTAGATGTGAGATGTAGCACATTTAGGTTTGTCTGATCACTACCCACATTTCCCCAGAGTGAATCATGCCTGATTTATATTCTCAGGTTTGTAACCTGACGAGTGGAGACTTCTACCAGTTCCGTGTGTTTGCTGCCAACATGGCCGGCGTGGGGAAGCCGTCTGAGAGCAGCGAAGCTTTCCTCTGTGAGAAGTGGACCATGCCAGAGCCAGGTGAGGAGAAAATGTCACTTTATGTTAGTTCATACAATAAGTAGAACATGTTTAACTTAAGAAATGACTGAATAGATATCTGATCTGCATTGTAGGGCAGCAGAGTACGAACAACATTTTAAAGTTTTAAAACACATACTCTGCTATGAATAATAATTCGTATTGTAATATCATGAAATGAGTTTTTAAACAAAATAGCATTATAGTTCCAGAATATATAAATGGACATATATGGACCCCTTATACCCCATTTAAATAAATCCTTGGTTTTTGAGAAAGCAAATATTTTGAATTTTACAAGTTGAAATACTGCACACAAGAGAACTCCTGCTTCACTGACAAATCCATTCTCAGCGCAGGTGCATTGGAAGGTTTTAGTTTTCCACATCACTCTCGTGCTGGGTGCATACTTGACCAAGATGTGCTTCCATGTGCTTGTTAATGCTTGTTTTAAACAAAAGTCTTAGCTCAGAGAAACATTCCTCCTTTAGTAAATAGTTATAAAAACATATGTCTGTCCGCAGAGTGAAGGTCAAACACCCAAGTGAAGCAACCATAAGATATTCTGAGTAAGGGGGACTTTAACTTTAGAAATCAATAGTTTCCAGATAACTGATTAATTCAGAGCATTGGGTATTTAAGAGTTTATATTACCATGCTGACCTGCAGATTTTTCTAAAGGCTGTGAGTTCACAAAATAAAGGTTTATTGACTTCAGCTTGGAAAGTGAGACAAGACGATCCATCAACTGGACGAGCCATTAACACTCACTAACTGTTATTTTTTATTTTAAATCACACCCTTAAAAGTGCATATGGTCAACTCCCAACATAACAGATAAAAACAGGCCATTTGCATATTATGCCATTCAAGTGCAAAATGGAGACAGAGGTCAGCATTCAAGTGCAATCAGTAGCTGAAACAGAAGCTAAAGTGAGTTTGAGGTACTGGAATTCATTATTTGTTGAGTATGTTTTGTCCTTTAATATTGCTTTGACTGAAGAGCCCTTGAGCAAGACCCTGATCTCACTATCTGATGCTCTGAGAGGTGGCGATCAAAAACAAACATGAGCAGTAAATTAATGATTTAACCTTTAGTTAGTTTGGATGAAATTAGATTGATTGAATTGTCCATATTAATGTTAAAATATGAAATAGAAATGTGTAAAGCCTGTGTTGTATTGCTATAAAACAACGTTTAATCATGTTGAGTTTTCTTGATAGAAAATTATATATATTGTTTTATTTACATCTTTACTGCCTTTTCATTGATAAATGTTGTATTTAAGTCTCTTTATTGGAGAATATTACCGCCATATTAAGATAGAGATCACATGAAGAAGGTATTTCAAGGTATCTGAAGAAGTATTTAAAGAACTGGAGAGTTTAGGTGCGTTTTCAGGTATTCATTCCCTAAGAATCTCATATAGCAAAAAAAATCTATAAAGGAGAAGGTTAGTAAAAACTGAAGAAGACGTGAATGGAAAAAGACACATTTTTAGCAAGCCGTCATTATTTTGACTAACAGACAGAAAACAATGTGTAGATAGATTGTTAGTTACAAAATAAACCTGTAACAATACGTTTTCCTTCCCCATTGGAAATTACATAGCATTATTATTAACACACATTCTGTATAGTATACACAAACACACACACACACACACACACACACACACACACACACACACACACACACACACACACACACACACACACACACACACACACTAGGGTGCTCGATTATGGCAAAAATCATAATCTCGATTATTTGGGTCAATAATTGATATCACGATTATTAAAAACGATTATCCATTTACTTTGAAAACATCCATTTATGGAAAAGAAAAATTGGAACAGTATGTTTTTAACAATTGATTACCCTGAACTTTAAGAATAATTCAACTGAAAACCCAATAAAATAAATAGTTATAATTATGTTGTTTTCATAATCGTTGCAAGCCAAAATCGTAATTGTGATTCAAATACGATTAATTGAGCAGCCCTAACACACACACACACACACACACACACTCACTCACTCACTCACTCACTCACTCACTCACTCACTCACTCACTCACTCACTCACTCACTCACTCACTCACTCACTCACTCACTCACTCACTCACCTGCAGTGTGGTGTTTCAGGTTCCGGCCCCGCTCCTATCAGCCTCTTGTGATATTAATATAGAAAATGGAGGCTCTCTCATACATGCCACTTTTGAAGCGCAGCTCGTTAATCTCTGCAAATGGGCTTTCCTCTGTGCCATTAATAATTTAAAAGTGACCGAAAATCATTAAGAAAATTAACTACCAAGTGCCGGCAGTGAGTCTGTGGGGGTAGATTAAGAAATGTGACTGTACTCGTTTGGACTTTACTATTAGTTCTGATCTGTTTTGTTATGACTTTCCAAGAAGAAGTGTTCAGTTAGTTTCTGATATGGTCACTCAGGGAATATACTATTGTTTTATAGCTGACACACTCTGCACTTTAGGATCTCCTGCAAAAATCCCTGACCCTGTTACACTTATGACTATATTTTATTGATTATTTTATATTGGTTTAGACAAAATCAGATTAGATACAGTAAGGTTAGATAACATTTGATGTACTTTATTAATCTGAAATTGGTAAAATTATTTTTGTTTAAACTACAGCAGTTTAACTATGCATTGCATGAGTTAAAAAATAGTAGAAATATATATCTATAGACAGTCTTTAGAATACCCAAAATAAAATATAGAATTCACCATAATAGACTAACCTACTACTTATTACTGATTCAAACGAGCCGTCTTATGCTCATTTTCAGGTTTTTTATTTATATTATGTGCCTCTACTGTTAACATGCTTTAATATTCAAAAAGTGATGTAATGGGTTGGAGCACTAGCCAATAGAAGCGCGAGTGTTATATAGTGATGTCACTATGTAACGGGAGTAAATAAAGGATTACAATGGAGGCGTTTCAGTTACCAAATGATTTGCTATTCTCAAGTTTCATTGCTGCTTATCTGCCAATTGCACAATTTCCATATTCAGGAGGGGAGTGTGTGGGAGAGAAACACCCTCTCGACGGAACACAGGGATTTTAGCCTTAGCAGACCATTAAGTGCACAAAAACATACAGGAAAGGGAAAAACCCACAAAGCATAACAGGGCCCCTTTAAGGATACTTTACAATATGCAAAGTAGTTGCAATGGTTTGAAGTTCAATTGAAATGCAATGGGGTAGAGTGTGAGTACAATTTGTACTTTTTTTTTATTGAAAGGAAACACAGTGGTATTGAACAAACGACGAAAACTATGAAGCTATATCTTCTCTGGTAGCCTCCTGAGCTGAGGTGTTTTTCGAGGGTTTTTGCTGTGGATTATTTCTGCTCCTGCTCCTTGTCCAGGTTGCCCCTATGACGCGGAGGTCAAGGAGGTGAGGGCCGGATCTCTGGTGCTGCTGTGGGCCGCCCCGCTTTACCAAGGTCAGGGTCCCGTCACTGGATACTTCCTGGAAATCAGCGAGGGCGACCAATCAGACAACTGGACTACTCTGAACGAAAAGCCGATCTCTGACACACATTACAAGGTGAGTGAAGCTCGAGGAAAGAGGGATTTAGCCCACATTGCTGTTTTCTTCCAATTAGATTTATTTTGCAAGAATATAGACCACTACCGACACATAAAGTAAGAACTTCCTCAGGTGAAGCTGTACAAATAGTTTTTACAAGCTTTATGTCAAGATAACAACTTTTTAAATCAGGATGTGTCTATTATCTGATCCAGGAATGTAAAGATTTCCTGTATTGACGATAACTATAGTGTATAAATGAAATATTGATTTTATGTTATTTAAACACACATAGGATCATTTCATGAAAATAATTCAGCCTCTCTTGAATCATCTCTGTTCCTTACTGTTGTCTCCTTCCCTAACAATTCACACACACATTTGTATAATCCATTACACAAAGTTAAAGATGATTTTGACTGATAATTACAATTCATTTCTTGAGGAATCGTAATAATATTGTTATGTATTTTTCTGACATAAAAAGGTTGTATTGTTAATCTGATATTGTGACAGCCCTCATCCCTCATCTAACTCTGATCTAAGTGTATTTAATAATTGTATGAGCAATTTTATTATTGTTATAACTCTAAAAATCCAGCCTGCTCCAGTATTTCATTCCTTTCTGTATTTGTGGGTCCAAATGCTGAAATAGCCAAGATACTTTATGACAATAGTGTGTAAATATTTGATGTGTTTCTCATGACTTCCAGGTCTCAGGTCTTCAGGAGGGTCACACCTACCGTCTCCGTGTGGCGGCTGTCAATCAGGCTGGAGTCGGTCCCGCCTCCCTGCCCACCGAGCCGGTCACAGCTCACACCACAGGTCAGCCGTCATGCCTCCAGAAAAACTAATATTATAATATTTGAAAGAAATCCCCCTGCCAGGATTGTTGGAGGCTCTGGACCTTGGATATGATAATAGGAAGAGCAGCCACTCTCCAGTCTGTGGAGAAGTTATTTATTACAACAAGCTTTAAGGGACCTCTAGTATCCTCAATATACACATACAGCATGATAAGTGCCTTTTAAAGGATTAGGTTAACTCATATTAGCCTCCTAGCAGGGGGTTTAGTGGGAAGAGAGATACTCAGTCATTCTAATGTTTGTCTGTTAAATATGAAACTGGATGATGAGACAGTTAGCTTAGCTTAGCATAAAGACTGGAAACAAAGGGAAACTGAATCTGTCCAAAGACTTCTGGCTCAAGCTTCATATGCAGTGGCGACTGGTCATTAGGGCACAGCCCCACCTAGTGTCAGCAGAAAGTAATTCAAATAATAATTCCAAAAAAATGCAAATAAATGCAAAAAAAATACATCTTAAAATATATTTTAAGATCATGTTTAATCATCTGATTCGTCTGTACATTGCTGTTTTAGTCTGTGGTCTTCTAATTAGTGTCTACAGTGTGCCTATTGAGCCGTTTTGAGCGACTTGGATCAAGCCCCGATCTTTTTTCACCATCCTCCCGGAACCGTCCCGAAATACAATCTAAGCCGTCCCGAAATTAATGTGGACCGTCCCGAATTTAAAATATTAGTTTTTCTACATTATCATTAGTTAAAATCATTCAAAGTGACCTTTAACATAAATAAAACATCATACAAATCATTAGATGATAATTCATCAACCTTTTTATTTGAGTAAATCAGTCAATCACATGAACAAAGGCCACATATATTTAAACAAACACACAAACGAGAAAATTACTCTAATATTGAATCAAATCAAGTCCCATCCAATTAACAAACAAATCCAACACTCTGTCCTGAAGACAGGCACACACACAC